>NC_142735.1:30475946-30660946 GCF_051943395.1 Hippocampus bargibanti | reverse complement strand
GGCCCACGTGGGTTTTCTCCGGGTCCTCCAGTTTCCTCCCACACTCCAAAAACATGCATGGCAGGCAGCTTGACCACTCCAAATTGTCCCTAGGTGTGAGTGTGACAGTGATTGGTTGTTTGTCTTTGTGTGTACCCTGCGATTGGCTGTCAACCAATTCAGGGTGTCCCCCGCCTGGTACCCGATGACAGCTGGGATGGGCTCCAACACCCCCCGCGACCCTAATGAGGAATAAGCGGTACGGAAAATGGATGGATAGTTTTTAAATTTGAAGTCAAAATAATAAATCGTATTGTGGTTGACATGGGACAATGACGTGGCGGGCCAGATTTGCCGGCCCCCGGGCCTTGAGTTGGACACCTGTGATGTAAGGGATTAACCAGTTGGCTGAATAGAAAGAGAGCTAGCTCGCTCGCTAGCTTGATAGATGAGCATGGAATTTCACTAGCTTTTCGGAGGCCGATTAAAATGAGGTGGCGGGCCTTGACTTGGACACCTGGGAGCTCCTGGCAAGCGCTGTCAGCACGCGGATGCCAACCCTCTGTGCGTCGGTCGTAGGAGAAGCATGATACCGCGGCGGGAAAAGCGTGACGTGATGACCTTGACCCCATGTGTTTGCGAGCGCAGCTCCTGCTGCTACGTGGCTACGCCTTTAACCACTCGGCCGACTTTGAGACGGTGCGCATGCTGAAGGAGAAGTTGTGTTACGTGGGATATGACATTGAGCAGGAGCAGCGTCTCGCCACCGAGACCACCTACCTGGTGGAGTCCTACACGGTAGGACCGCCCTTCGCCGACAGTTTTGTGTCCGTCATCGGTTGAGCTTCGGGACGGGTGAGGTCCTATCAAGGCGTCTTCTGCTGCAGCTCCCGGACGGCCGGCAGGTGATGGTTGGTGGCGAGAGGTTCAGCGCACCGGAGGCGCTCTTTCAGCCTCACCTCATCAACGTGGAGGGGGCCGGGGTGGCCGAGCTTCTCTTCAACACCATCCAGGCGGCTGACATCGATCTCAGGTACAGCGATACCTCGGTTTACGAACCCCTTGGCTTACAAACTTTTTGGTTTATGAACGTTAAATTTATGAAAATTTAACCTTGACAATACAAACAATTTTTCGGGATACACATGGAGCTGCCACAATGAGTGATGTGTTGTTCGCGAACGAGCCCGTTCTCCTAACAAGAAAATGGCAGCTGATTGTTTTTGTCCTCTATTCCCAGCCCCAGTCTTTCGTTAAAGCCACGTGATTGGTCAAGAACGAAGCAGTGAGAGGGGGGGTTAAACATTAAGGAGACAGGCAGACGACAGAGAGAGAGAGTGATAAAATGGATGCAAAACACTGAAATTTGGACTTGTTTCAACTTTGATAGTTCAAGCGCAGACTGTAGACTGCAAGGTTAACATATCCCATCACTCAGGCTCCACCTATAACCCGCACAAGCCATCTGTATACTTGATGTAAACAGCTATCAACCCAACTAAACAGACACAATTGATGAGGAACAAGGTAAAATGATCGCAGAGAAAGCACCTACAAGGGATCATTCCTCAAGATGGTGAAAGAAAAAGGCTATCAAGTGTTTAATGCTGATGAAACCGCCCACTCCATTCCATCAAGCCATCAACATCCATCAGAAAGGTAAATAAAACGACTTTATTATACAGTACAGTTTAGTTCTTTAATTATAATACCATATCACATTTATTATACATAAAACAAGGTATATTTTGTGTAGTTTTAAGGCGTAGAAAATTATTCTCATTTTAATGGTTTCCTATGGGAAATTAATGTTTGGGATACACACTTTTCGCCTCACACACACTGTCTGGGAACCAATTAAGTTCGTAAGCCAAGGTATCACTGTGGTTGATGGTCCCCAAAGGGAAATCGGTGACGGACACTCAATGGCCACTTTTGCACATGGAATGAACCCCACTGGGTTTTGCAGGGCGGACTTCTACAAACACATTGTCCTGTCTGGGGGAAGCACCATGTACCCCGGCCTCCCGTCCCGACTGGAGCGAGAGATCAAGCAGCTCTACTTGGAGAGGGTCCTGGATGGAGACACACACAAGTTGGCCGTAAGACACCACATATAGTGGCAGTGTGCACGTGACCTCCGTGTTTGAGTCGTCAATGGAGACTCGATCCAATCGGAAAAAGGGGCGGTCATCACAATTATCAAATATTTTAGTAGTGTCTGAAATGAAAAGCGTCTGCAACTTTTCCGTCGTGCGTACAACGTACAAAACGTCTCCGCACGGGTGGACGACAACTTCTTCAAGAAAAAAAAGTGTTTTTTTTTTCGCAAATCAAACATTTGCTTTATTTAATAGAGCAAACGTTTGAACGAAGATTTCGAAATCAGAATAAATTTTTCTGATTTAGAAATCTTCATTCGGTTTGGAAATTTCTTAATTTCTGTTCGTTTGGCAATTTGCATACTCGGCACGGCAGCCAATCAGAAGCCTGCTTCTTGCTTCCGTCTTTCCCGAGCGTTATAAGGCATCTGCATATCATTTTCCAAAGTAGATGCACAGAACTTCATCCTCAGAAGAAAGATTCTAAAGAAGCCAACAAAATTTATGACGCTACAAAACGTAAACGTCCATTATCCCGTGACTGAAAAGTGTACTTGAGAGTTTTGAAAGGCGCTTAGAAATTGAACGCACATTAAAAGCATCAGCGAAAGAAGAATTCACGTGGCTTGTAGCAGACGACGCAACGCAAACATTGCATTGTGGAAAATGACGAACAGTGTATGGACAAACGAACAATTGGAGCGAAATCATCAGCAAGGGATATTTACCATAAATAAAGCAAGGGAGCATTTGTGGTAGGTACATCCTTAATAAAAACAATCCTTAATACTTTGTAACAATTATTTTTTTAGCAATTATTGTGTTTAAAGTTGTGAAAAATAGGGCAGGCAACTTTATGGCCGTGCAGGCAACTTTTCAGAGTTGTCTGCTCTGGTGTCTGCTAACTTTTTGTCATGAGTTTCAGACACTGATTTTAGCTCTTCACGTGTTTTGAACCACTCCTGATGGAGACTGATACACACTTTTTTCGTTCATACATTGTAGAGGGGTTGGATCTGTACTTGGAGATCAAGTGACTCGTACGCAAAAAAAAAGTGATCATTATTCATGGGTCCTTCCAGTGTCTGAAACTCATGACAAAAAGTTAGCAGACACCCGGGCAGACAACTCTGAAAAGTTGCCTGCCCGGCCATGAAGTTGCCATCCCCATTTTTCACAACTTGAAACACAATAAAACGTCTAGTCACAAAAAACATTGTTACAAAGTATAAATGATTTTTTTTTAAATGAAGGAAGTACATACCACAAATGCTCCCTGGCTTAATTTATTGTAAATATCCCTTGCTGAAGATTTTGCTCCAGTTGTCGTTTGTCGTCATGGTGCACAATGCAATGTTTGCGTTGCGTTGTCTGCTCAAAGCCACGCAGACTCCAGTTTCTAAGCAGCTCTCAAAACGCTCAAGTACACTTTACAGTCACGGTATAGTCCAAAGCACGAAACAAGCATTTGCATACTCGGCACCGGCAGCCAATCAGAAGCCTGTTTCGTGCTTCGGACTATACCGTGACTATAAAGTGTACTTGAGAGTTTTGAGAGCTGCTTAGAAACTGGAGTCTACGTATGTGACTTGTAGCGGTTTGCTTGTAGCTTTTGCTTTATTGGGTAAAACAAACGTTTGATTTGAAAAAAAACTTTTTTTTTCTTGAAGAAGTTGATGGCCACCCGGGCCGAGATGTTTTGAAAGTAGTACACCAGACGTAAAAGTTGTACGCCCCGGGCCACCGGGCAGACGTTATTTCAAACACTGGTTCATTCACACACGCACAACTGCAACACTGCTTCATCTAACACATAAAATGCTATTTGTTTGTTTTGTTTGGAAATATGTGCCCGAGGGCCCCCTCATAGTCTTGGCTCCTGAAAGTTATCGTACTTTGTCTCTGCAGAGGTTCAAGATTCGCATCGAGGACCCCCCGCGCCGCAAACACATGGTGTTCCTGGGCGGCGCCGTGCTGGCCAACATCATGAAGGACAAGGAATCCTTTTGGCTGAGCAGGGCCGAGTATCAGGAGAGAGGCCTTGGCGTGCTGCAGAAACTGGGAGGCGGGGTTAGATAAAAGAGCCGCCAACCATGTTTTCGTTTAAAGGACAACCGACGTCTCTGGACAAGTTGTGTCCATAATTTGTAAAATGGCTTCAAATGACTTCTACTGAGCGTATTTTAATAAGATTCCACCGCATATAGCTATATTTTACGTTTTAAGACTCGGGCTGAATATTCAGGAAGTCTTGTTTTTGAGTTGGTGACAAGTCCGTACGTGACATCACTTGACCGTAAAAAAGACGCATTGTAGCGGTCCTTCCATCATGTCAATGATTTTGCTGTACTTGTTTGGTCAGGGGACCTCGTGTTGCACCCAAAAGCCGCCAGAAGAGGGCGTCCAAGCACCATATAAGGAATTTATCAGCCTGTGGAAACGGAGGTGGCCACTGGAGGTCGCCATTTTGTGCCTCTTTTTTTGGGTGAGAGATTTTCCCCCAATGTTGCCTCAAAATGGCACAAAAATTATTTAATCGATTGCAAACATGTATGCTTTCCTCTTCAGAACTATTTGAATCATATTCATAACTGGATGTGTAACAAGAAAGCGTATTCTCCGAATCTGAAGCCATTGTTTTGATTCACAAGCAATGCAAGACGTCTTGGCGTGACGTCACGAACTGGGGCGGGACTTTCTGAAAATGCCCAATTCGCAGATCAATTTTTTGCAGATTTTGGACACTTTAAGTCATTTTTATTGGTGTTTTGCATTTGACTAAAATATACTGCGTGTTTTGGGTATCTTAAATGCTATAAAACGTTTTTCTGGTGTCAGTTAAAAAAAAAAAAAAAAGTGACGTCGGTTGTCTTTTAAAATAAACCTTCATTGACAAAACTTGGAAACGGCGTGTCGATTGTTCAAAGGCTTTTACCAACATGAATAACTTTTATTACTAGTGGTGGTGGAGTGGGGGTCGTATTGTCCCGATCTCACAGTGAGTTTGGGGGTAACGAAGTATGTGCGCGGTCCGATGCTGCCTCCTGTTGGCTCAGATGAACAATTGGGGCCATTTTTTTCATTCGTCAATCTTGCCGATTCGCCCTTGCAATCCAAATGTAACCAACACGTGTGGTGGAATCGTTGACAAGAGCGGTGTCGCAGGGTGATTACGCGTTTTCAGTCACTCTCTCGTCAGGTCCTTGGCGGCCTCTGCTGACGTAATCACCCCGTGACACCGCTCTTATGGTCAACGATTACACCACAACTTTCGGCAAGGGGGGCGGGTCAAAGAAAAGATTCATCATATTGGTGGAATCCACCGAGAGAGCAAATGGTGGTAGCCCAATGAGTGAACCGAGTTTTGCTGCTCAACTGAAAAGACGAGTGGACAGCATGACCAAGAGTAAAAAGGTGCAGAAAAATCGTCGACGTTCCACAATTAAAAGGAAACAAAAAAAATAACAAACCATACCACAAAACTAAATTCGGATGGCAAAAAGAAACACGCCTTTGCGACAGGTGAAAACGTAGAAAGTCTCACTTTGGTCTCCCCGCCATTAAATGCGTGTTTCACTTCCGGAATGACGTCGCCTAAAGGACAACCGACACCGGCGGACAAGTTGCGTCCATAATTTGTAAAATCACTTCAAATGATTTCGACTGAGCGCATTTTACAAAGAATCCACCGCATATAGCTATATTTTACGTTTTAAGACTCGCGCTGAATATTCATGAAGTCTTGTTTTCGAGTTGATGACAATGCTCTAAGTGAGGTCACATTCAGAACGCCCCTGACCGAGAAGCGACACACAATGCATTTTGGGTACTTTTTTTTCGTCTGAAAACACAGTGTTGATCGCAAAATTAGAAGGAAAACTACATAACGCAATGGTGAATCATTGTGTGTCTCAGCCAATTGCGGTCACGCGCATAAAGAAGGTGTAAGTTTACACAAATTCCCAGTGGACAAATCAGCCCATTTCCAACAGAGCTTGTGCGCCATCTTGTGCATTTCTGGGTGCTACAACGGAGTCCAGATCTTCACCGGTTTCATCGCTTGTAGATGGCTGAAATTGATACAGAAGGACTTCTTTAATCGATTGCAAACATTTATGCTTTCCTCTTCAAAACTATTTGAATCATATTCATAACTGGATGACTAACAAGAAAGCATCTTCTCCGAATCTGAACTCTCTGAAGTCATTGTTTTGATTCTGGAGCAAGGCAGTTTGTGGGTGGGCCAACCTAATGTGACGTCACGAATAAGGGGGCAGGATTTTCTGTATCAGTTTTGAGCTCATTTGTGGCAGTTTTGGGACACTAAGTCCTTTTTATTGGTTTTTAGAAATATCAGCCTGTGTGTTTTGGGTATCTTAGATGCTATAAAACATTTTTTGATGTCAGTTAGGAAACAAAAATGGTGTTGGTTGTCCTTTAAGGACGAGTTATGATTGGCTCTTTGCAACGTTGTGCCAGTGTGTGGTAATTATCCGAGTTAGTCAATAGCCACTATAGGGAGCGTGTGCTAGTTGACAACCTGAAGATCATGTCGCCCTTTTTGTGGCTTAAAACACGTCACTTTTGGGTGAAAAATGTTAAAAACAATCAATAATTCCCTATCTTAGCTTTTTTCCTGTGAATTGAGGAATTTCTCAATTTTGAGAACAGAGGTTTTCGTATAAAAATCAACCACAGAAAAAGATAATTAGAATTAAGTTTTATTTATTTTTTTAACACAAAGGTAATGAAATCAAAGAAATGCAATCTCGCGGTTCACGATAATTCATTTCGCACCTTGATATTTGGGTTACATACGATTTCTGTAGTCACTCGTAAAAAAAGAAAACCAACCAAAAAAAAAGGTGAAATGTGTAAATAATATGAGTCAGTAACACGAAACGAGTGTTACGAGGCTAGTGGATCACAGTTGGTATCTGCAATTTACGTACCGCTTTCTGTGTGTCTCTTTTTAGCCACAAAGCAGCCACCGCACAGTACATTTCACGATGAGTTAAGTAACAAGGCGACAACGCCATTATCACCAAGGCACAAATTGGCCTACCTTTGTCTTTCACATTAGAGGTTGGCGCAGTGTGCTGTTGAATAGGAGCAAAATACGCACACAACACGCCCATTGTCAAACAATGGCATACAAAAAAAAAAAAAGCTTTCAAAGGGTGTTCTCGGAGTGTGTTAGTACCTTAGGCACTCAAAACGGCGCCCCGCCATGATATATATAGTCTGTCGTCCGGCACATCATGTGTTAATAACCTTTAGCGTCGGGCAGATTTTCATATAGTGCAGATAGCAATAGAAAATGTGTCACAATGGGACGAAGCGGAAGCCAAAAATGACGGCCACTGGTCATATCCGACGATCCGACGCTGGATTTGGTACGCAACCGGAGTGGGACATGGGAAAAGGAACCGGATGAGACAGTGGGACGTCTCAAATTTCACATCGGAATACTTGAGCCGCTTTGTCCACACTTGATCCTGTTCTGACCAACTGACGGAACAAGTGCCTCCCATCCCATCGGCCCCCCGGCGTGACGACTACATGACGTCCACGAAGAACTCGCTGGGGTTGCCCATGGCGAGGTGGAAGGACTGGCGGGAGGCGGTCAGCTCGGGGGGCACGGAGCCCAAGTCGCGGGTGGGCGGGGCGCCGGGGGGTCCGGCCGAACTCGAAGAGAGGGCAGGCGGCAGCGTCGGGTGCATGGCCGCCGCTGGCAGTGGCGGCGGTGGGGCGTGCGGAAGAGCGTGGGCGCCCGCCATGGCCGGGTGCTGGGGGACCATCATCACCATCATGGGGTTGAACGGCATGATGCCTGGCGGGTAGGGGGACATGTGTGGGGGCGCGGGCATGCGGTGATGATGCGAGCGCTGGGAGGAGGCGTGGCTGTGCTCGCTGGGAGCGGCCGAGCCGTGACCCCGCCTCAGACTGCTGCGGGTGGAGTATTCCGATTCGCTGCCGCTGCCGGAGCGCGAGTCACCCCCGCCGCCGTCCCCTCCACAGAGAGACTTCTCCTCGCCGGCAGCCGTGCTACTGGGGCCTTTGCCGGTGCGGCGCCGCTCGCCTTCGCTTCGCGTCGACCCGCTGCTTCGGCTGCCTGAGGACAGATGGATGACGACAACGTCACAACAATGGTCTTAGAGGGAAGGGTTTTGGGGCTACCTTTATTTTGAAGTCCTTGTCAAATTCTGCCACAGCGACTGTGTGGTGCCATCAAGCTGATTTCGTCAACGACTCAAATACAGTGATACCTCGGCTTACGAACACTTTAGCTAACGAACTTTTCGCCTTACGCACGTTAGACACGCGGGAATATAATCTTGGCATAGGAACTATTTTTCGGGAAACACACTGAGCACCACAATGAGTGATGTGTCGTTCGTGAACGAGCCGGTTCTTTGAGCTGAATCACTGAAGTGAATGAAGCTGGAAATGGCAGCCGAATTTTTCCCCCCTCTTTTCCCCGCCCCCAGTCTTCGGTTAAAGCCGCACATGATTGGTCGCGATCCGTGGTAGAGGAGGGAGGGGACACATGCAGCTAAACAGAACACAATTGATGTGGAACTAGGTGAAATTATCGCAGAGAAAGCACGGCAACTTCACTCGGATATCGTCAAGAGGCAACCTGGAAGTTCGTCATCCATTGATGATTTCAAGGCTAGCCGCGGATGGTTCGAGAACTTTAAACGTCGTCCCGAGATTTATAGTGTCATTCGTCATGTTGAAGCAGCCAGTTATGATGATAAAGCTGCCAAAGCTTACAAGGAATCATTCCTCAAGATGGTGGAAGAAGAAGGCTACGTTCCTCATCAAGTGTTTAATGCTGATGAAACCAGCCTTTTTTGGAAAAAGATGCCTAATCGGACTTTCATTACAAAGGAAGAGAAGTCAGTCCCTGGGCATAAGCCTATGAATGATAGGCGAACCCTTCTTCCTACAGTCCTTATGGAATGTGACTTTTCCCTCCCACCTCCTCCCACTCCATTGCCCACATTTATTAGACATAAAAAGGTATATTTTGTGTAGTTTTAAGGCTTAGAAAATTAGAAAGTAGAAAATGATGTTTTATGGGGACATGGGAACAGATTATTCTCATTTTGATGGTTTGCTATAGGAAACTAATGTGTGGAATACACACTTTTCGACTAACACACACTTTCTGGGAACCAATTAAGTTCGTAAGCCAAGGTATCACAGCATACTAATTTTCTGTTCCTATTTGAGCTTGTAGATGGCAGCACTTGGCACACGCAGGTAACAGCGCTACCGCGCAATGTATTCATTCTACACGCGGGCCAGACGTTTTTGATTTTGTGATGGAGGCTGCGGGACGAATGATCAACAGACCACGGGCCGCATTTGGCCCCCCGGGCTTGACTTTGGACATGTCTGTCCGAGAAGTTTACCCAAATCAACAAAGCCAGACCCAAGCTGTCTGTCGCTTACCTTCGCTGTGCTGACTGCCAGTGCTTCCCGGAGTGTAGCTGTAGCTGGTGAGCTCGTGGTAGGGCGGAGGCTGGCTGGAATACGGATGGCCGGCGTAGGGCTGATAAGGGAACGTGTGCATCACGGGCCACGGCGAAGCTCCGGGTAGGGGCAGTGGGGCCAAGGTGTCCTGATCTGAGGCCCCACTGGAGCCATCGTTGTCATTCAGGGACAGGTTAGCCATGTCTATGCGCCAAAAGGAGCAAGGGTGTCAATCGCTTGGAAAGCGTAGCTCGGCGTGCGGTATTTGCGCACCGCCAAGATCTTAAAAGGTGTCTGGCCACTTCCAAAAAGTTGGTGGGGGGCGGGTCATAAAGCAATCTAACGCATGCAGGGAAGACACTACTTACAATTGTCACAGTCGCTCAAGTCTCCAAAGACATAATAGCATTGTTCCGAGAAGGTGATCTTGTTGACAGTGTGACGGATGAAGCCGGCCTTCAGCAGATTGCTGGCATACTTCCTGGCTTCGCGGCGGTCCTGGAATCCTTCGATGTGGTGAAATAGCCACTCCACCACGTCCGAGCCTGCTCACACATGCGTCGAAAATTAAGATCGGCGTCGCAAAAAAGAGCCGACGTGTTAGAAGGGGGTCGGGTTTAGAGACATGCAGCAGCACACTTTGACGAGAGCGCGACGGAGAAACAAACGACATGGTGGAAAGTAGAAAGGTGAGAAAAAGGATAGGAAATAATTGAAATTTGGACTCATTTCAACTTGGTTGAAAGGAGAAATACGATCAACCCCCTCAATGCTGAGACTTTGTTTTTCCTTCATGCCAATCTTTGCCAAAGACGAGCAAAAACTTGGAACTGGATGTTCCTTTTTTCTTTTTGTTTGACAAATTTTAATGTATCATTTGTTGTATGGTAATCAAAGCTTACTTATACTGCAAATAGTTAAAAGCTTATAAATACAGGTAACATCCGACTTACGGCCACGACCGCCAGACCCGCGATGACAACACTGACATTATGTGCCACCGCCTCTTTGAGACAGTTCGTTCTCACCGGCGACCTAGAACCGTGGCGTCCGAATCCGGTCGTTTGCAAGTCATTTTAACACCAAGTCTTTAACATTTTGAATGGATTTCAACTTACGACCATTTTAACTTGTGACCGTTTAGTCGGAACGGGAACCCGGTCGTAAAGCGGATGTTACCTGTATACACAGAGATTGGAAATTTTTATGAACCTTGTTTTGAGATGGGTCTTTGTTTTTGTACTTTATATTTATTTTTTTGCGCAGTCTGTGTTTAGTATGTTCAGAAGAATAGGACTAAAGCCATACAAATAAAAAAAATAGAATATATTTTTACATTACAACTTTGTTTTACATATAATTTGACGCAATTTTTGGGAGTAAATTAATTTAAACAACAACAAAACTGAGGAGCCATTTGGGAGCCGAAAGAGCCAGCCGGCTCTTTTGAGTGAGCCGTGCCGAAATAAGTCTAAAAAGAGCTCCAATTCCCATCACTAATTCATTTGCTCAGGCGGTCAGTCCTGAAAAGAAATACAAACCGACAAAAACATATGCGTTTGAAAATTAGGGGAAATGGGAAACAACAGGTTGATTCGAACGGTTAAAAAGAAAATAAACATATATACAGTTTTATTTTATTACTCCGCATGAGTCAACTGCAGGTGATACCAATTTAACAGATGTTTTCAGTCAAGCGCTCAACACATCCGCAGTTTTCCCCCCGCCCCCATCTTTCCCCCATTGCGAAATCACAAGGTTTTAATTCCCGGAACGCAAGTCATGTGATGCGCGGAGGTCCGCCGACCTCTTACCGAGGAAAGCGTTGGGGATAGTGATTTTGAGCCACATGCGATCCCTGACTTCCAGGCCAGACTCGGGTGACGCCATGGCCTTGGCCACGGAGGCCATGTCGGAGTGCAGGGACAAATTGAAGTCGTCGAACCCTGCAGAGAAAAAAAAATACATCAACAAAGACAACTGCAGGGAAGTGCGCTTGCGCGGTTTCACGTAAAGATGGCTAGTGAGAAAAAAATGGTTGTTGCAAAAAAAGCCATCAAGACAGCAGAAGGCTTTTGAGTCGCTGAAGCCAAGTAACCGTATTTCCCGGAGTATAAGGCGTGCCCAAAAGCCTTTAATTCCTTCCAAAGATGACACTGCGCCTTATGTGAAGTAATATTGAGTCACACAGGGTCTCGCAACGACTGTAGCAGCCACGACTACATATATATTATTATATTTAATTCATGTTTATTATCTGATATTTTTATTATTATTCATGTTTATTATTGTTCTTCAACAAGATCTTGGATGGTGAGCAGATGCCTGAAGAATGGAGACAAAGTGTACTGGTGCCCATTTTTAAGAACAAAGGAGATGTGCAGAGTTGTAGTAACTACAGAGGAATAAAGTTGATGAGCCAGCCAATGAAACTCTGGGAAAGAGTAGTTGAAGCTGGACTAAGAGCAGAAGTGAACATTTGGGAGCAGCAGGATGGCTTCATGCCAAAAAAAGTACGACAGATGCAGTGTTTGCTTAAAGAATGCTGAGAGAGAAGTACAGAAGGTCAGAAGGAATTGCGCTGTGTCTTTCTTTGTAGATCTGGAAAAAGCGTATGACAGGGTGCCCAGAGAAGAGCTGTGGTATTGCATGAGGAAGTCTGGAGTGACAAAAAGTATGTCAGAGCAGTGCAAGACATGTATCATGACTGTAAGGCAGTTGTGAGGTGTGCTGTCGGTGTGACGGAGGAATTCAAGGTGGAGGTGGGACTCCACCAGGGGTCAGCTCTGAGCCCCTTCTTGTTTGCTATGGTGATGGACAGGCTGACAGACGGTGTTCGACAAGACTCTCCTTGGACCATTATGTTTGAAGATGACATTGTGATCTGTAGCGAGAATAGGGAACAGGTGAGGGAGAAACTGCCAGGCAGGAGACGGAGAGGAAGACCAAAGAGGAAGTTTATGGATGTTATCAAAGAGGAGATGAAGGTGGCTGGTGTGAGAGAAGAGGATGCACAAAACCGGGTTAGATGGAGGACACTGATTCGCTGTGGCGACCTATGAAGGGAAAAGCCGAAAGTAAAATAAGATTTATATTATGTTTGGAAAACTTTTTTCATTCATTGTCAGTTTGGTGCGCCTTATGTATGGAAAAACTTTGAAAATACACCATTCATTGGGGGTGTGCCTTGTACACCGAAAAATACGGTAAAATTGAATCTCACGTTCGGTCTCCGTGACCGAGGAGGAGGAGGTGATTGTGCTGAGGGAGGAGCTGCCTGGGAAGGCCGGGTAGGCGCCAGTCATGGCAACAGAATGGCTGACCCACGCCGCCGGGTCAATGGGCCGGATAGGTTCATCTGCACAGCAAAAATGCGCGGCGGTCAATGAAAGAAAATACCCCCGCCTTCGCACGCGTTCGACAACCGGCCACTTACTCCTCGGCAGCGTGAAATAGCCTTGGGGGGAAGGGTCCCAGCACTTGGCCACCGTGAGGATGATGGGCCTGCCGAGCAAACGCAGACAATGGATGCGGTTCATCGGCGCGGCTCGTCGCTTCACGACGCCGCCATCAACTCACCCCGGCTTGTGCACAATCTCCCTCAGCACGCGAACTGCGTCGTCGTTGCTCATGTTCTCAAAATTGATGTCGTTGACCTTGCAGCGGAAAAAAAAAATCCCGCAAAAATAAAGCCAACGGTTCTTTCTGCGTTGGTGAAACTCGC
The DNA here is from genome assembly GCF_051943395.1 of Hippocampus bargibanti. Taxonomy (NCBI): domain Eukaryota; kingdom Metazoa; phylum Chordata; class Actinopteri; order Syngnathiformes; family Syngnathidae; genus Hippocampus; species Hippocampus bargibanti. The sequence continues at coordinate 30,647,656 of NC_142735.1, read as the reverse complement.
AATGCCATTTGTCGCCTCACCTGTAACAACATGTCGCCGGGTTCAATGCGTCCGTCCGCTGCCACTGCCCCCCCCTTCATGATGGAGCCAATGTAGATGCCGCCGTCGCCCCTTTCGTTGCTTTGGCCCACAATGCTGATGCCCAGGAAGTTGTACTTCTCTACACAGTGGGAAAAGCAAAGGAATGGAAAATCCCCTTTACAATCCTGCCCACTACAAATCACAGGTGTCAAAGTCAAGGCCCAGGGGCCAAATCTGGCCCGACACATCATTTTATTCGGCCAGCAAAAGCATTTAAAAATGTTCCCAAATTTGTTTTTTTTTTCTTTGGGTGCCGTTGGGGCGCTGGCCATGACCTCTGGCAGTGTTTTTCCCCTTCCAGGGGCCGGGGCAGCATTTCTCTTTTTTTCCACGTTAGCGCTTTGTGCAAGTCGCGACGGATACAATGTGCTAGCTTTGGCCAGTATGCGCTTATCACTAGCGGCTCGTGATACTATGATTGACTCATGACGAGCCAATCATGTAACTAGCCAATCATAAGTTTATTGTCACACATACATAATTTGTGTTGTCATATTTGTTTTTAGTTTTTTTTAACTTTATGTTACTTCCGGGTTGAGTGAATGCTGGCGCGTGTGGCTGCCGCTTCTCACCCTCAGAAAAAATATCCTGCGACTGTAAAGTGTCCTTGTGAGTTTTGAAAGGCCCTTATAAATGAAATGTATTATGATTAGAAATCAAGCACGTCAAGTGCCATGCTCATCGAGAGGAAACCGTAACCACAATGTGGTCCGCGGCAAAACAACTTGCAAAAAATCGTGACAACAACAGGAAGATGCCTACCCATGTTCAGGGTGACCGTGATGATGTTCAAGGACATTGTGGAATCTGTCACACTGCTGAAAGAAGAAGCCTAAAACAGGAAATAACTTTTCTCAAATTAAAAGAATGACAACGTGACAAAGGTTATTGGGCTGCGAGCCGCTACCCTCTCCAGGCGTGGGGGGCGCTGTTTCCTGCGTCGCCGATGCCTTTTCAAGAGTCTGGAGGCTGTGCTCTGTTCAGTCGCACTGCTGAACCTAAAGAACGACGAGTCCAACATAGGGGAGTGGCGTTCATGAGAATTTCTCTGCGGCAAGGTAGGCGCCTCACCTGCTCATGGTATCATCGTCCTCCGAATCGCAGAAGCTTGTTGTTTCCAGCTCACTGCTCATCATGGTGCTGGAGCTCTCGTACCCGGCCAGGTGCCGCTCCAGGCGACTTTGGCCGTTCATGCGAGATCCTGAAAAAGGAAGTGACGCGACATTTTATTTTAAACGGCGTTCTTTGATTGGAGCGACGGAGGCGCACCGCATCTTGGTAGCTCACCGTGTTGCTCAGCGCTCTCCCTGTGCCGAGGTCTCTCTCTCCTGAAGGAAACCACAGACTCCGTTTCAGTCTGCTCATCCAGAGTTTCCACGCTACCCGTCGCGTTGGGGCTGCGGGAGAAAAAAAAATTAGTCTTGGGTCAAGTCCAGTCGCACAGCGGCTCATCTAGCGACCTTTCTGAGAGAAAAGTCATCATTTGATGATGGGGTTAAAAACTTGATGGGGCCGACATCCCCCTGCCAACTTCAAAAGTGCCGGTTTATCAAAGTAATTTGAGGTCACTTAAAGGACAACCGACACCTCTGGACAAGTTTTATCCATAATTTGTAAAATCACTTCAAATGACTTCTACTGAACGCATTTTACAAAGATTCCAGCGCATATATTTTACGTTTTAAGACTCGCGCTGAATATTCAGGAAGTCTTGTTTTCGAGTTGATGACGACCTCCTACGTGACGTCACGGAGGGAACTCCCCTGTCCGAGAAAGCGACACAAAATGCATTTGTTTGGTCTGAAAATATCATGCTGATCCGTGTTGATGGCGAAATTACAAGGAAAACTAAATAAATAATGCAATGGCGAATCGCTGTGTTGCAGCCAATTGCGGTGACATGCATGAAGAATGTGTAAGTTGACACAAATTCTCAGCGGACAAATCAGCCCATTTCCAACGGAGCTTGTGCGCCATCTTGTGCAATTTCTGAGCACTATTTTGGAGTCCAGAGAGCAAGAATTCATACAGAAGGACTTCTTTAATCGATTGCAAACATTGATGCTTTCCTCTTCAGAACGATTTGAATCATATTCATAACTGGATGAGTAACAAGAAAGCATCTTCTCCGAATCTGAACTCTCTGAAGCCATTGTTTTGATTCTGGAGCAAGGCAGTGTGTGACTAATAGTGGCGTCACAAACAAAGGGGTGGGACTTTCTGAATCTGCCCAGTTCCAAGCTCATTTTGTGGCAGTTTTGGGACACTTTGTCATTTTTATTGGTGTTTTGCATTTGACTAAAAATATCAGCGAGCGTGTTTTGTTTATTTTAGATACTATGAAACATTTTTCTGATGTCAGTTAGGAAATAAAAAATGGTGTCAGTCGTCCTTTAAATGAACAAAATAACCAAAATTGAAAAACGTATTTTCCATCATGAATAAAAATGAAAACAATATGCTTAAAAAAACATGCAATACATGTCAAACTCAAGGCTTGGGGGTCAAATGTGTCCCGGCACATCACTATAAGCAGCCCGCGAAATTAAAGACGACAACGTGCACACAATACCTGCTAAAATGTGTATCACCAGTTTCTTATTACCAAACGCCTCATTACGGCAGTGGCAAGCCGTGCATTTCACATGTAGGCCCTCAGTTGTGCTATGTCTGAATTAATCCAACCCTTCACAACGATTATTTAATAATAATAATACATTTCATTTAAAAGCACCTTTCAAAACTCTCAAGGACACTATACAACCACAGGATATTCGACTATACAACCTTTACTGCAGCTACAGCTGCGCCTGTGACTCATATAAAAAGGGTGTTATGATTTACTACATGTCCACTAGAGCAGGAGTGTCAAACAATTTTTTGCTGTGGGCCACATTGTAGTTCTGGTTTCCTCTCGGGGGGTGTTATAGATTTGGAGAAGTTATTAGAATGTTTAATCCACGTCCACATATGAAAAACAGAGCACACAACAAATTAACGAATGACTAATTTTCAAATCTGAAGTCAAGAATAATGACTGTTATTGTGGTTGATATGGGACAATTTGAAATTTTGGTTCGGACTTTCGCAAGCATCATGAAATTTTACAAGTTTGATTTGCTTTCGCCAGCTAAATAAAGTTTTGCCCCCGGGCCTTGACTTTAACATCTGTGCACTAGAAGGTAGCGTTAGCCAGGAAATAAACCTTGGTGTCCCAACTCAAAATCTGATTGGTTCAAGAAAGACTTTTATCAACGCTTATTTGATGCTACAAGGCCCGCAAAACTGATGGTGAAGGCGTCTGGGTCGATTTCTGACCCTGGTAAAAAAATGATGGCTGAAATGGGATTGGTACAATGCTTGAATACGAAAACACACATCTGGAAGCAGCACAGCACGGGAAAGAAAATACAGTGATACCTTGTCTTACGAACTTAATTGGATCCCAGACAGCGTGTAAGGCAAAAAGTGTGTATCCCATAAAACCAATTTCCCATAGGAAACCATTAAAATGAGAATAATCCGTTCCCAGGTCCCCGTAAAACATAATTTTCTACTTTCTAATTTTCTAAGCCTTAAAACTACACGAAATATACCTTACTTTATGTATCATAAATGTGGTATGGTATTAGAATTAAAGTAATAAACTGTACTAGATAATAAAGTCTATCTTTGTGATGGTCGTTGATGGCTTGATGGAATGGAGTGGCCGGTTTCATCAGCATTAAACACTTGATGAGGAACGTCGCCTTCTTCTTTCACCATCTTGAGGAATGATCCTTTGTAGGTGCTTTCTCTGTGATCATTTCACCTTGTTCCTCATCAATTGTGTCTGTTTAGCTGGGTTGATAGCTTTTTGTGCGGGTTATTTGTGGAGACTGATTGATGGGATGTTTTAACCTTGCAGTCTACACTCTGCCTTTGAACTATCAAAGTTGAAACGAGTCCAAATTTCACTGTTTTCTATCCATTTTGTCACTCTCTGTCGTCTGCCTGTCTGCCACCTCTCCTCACTGCTGCGTTCTTGACCAATCACGTAGCTTTAACCGAAGACTGGAGGCGGGGAATAGAGGACAAAACCATGTCGGCTGCCATTTCATTTTTGGGAGAATGGCTTCACTCTCTCTCTGTCTGTAAACCCCCCCCCCCCTCACTGCTGCGTTCTTGAACAATCACATGGCTTTAACCGACGACTGGGGGCGGGGAATAGAGGACCAAAACAAGCCGGCTGCCATTTTCTTGTTAAAACGTTCTCGTTCACAAATGACACATCACTCATTGTGGCAGCTCCGTGTGTATCCCGAAAAATAGTTCGTATGCCAAGGTAAATTTTTCAAAAATGTAACGTTCGTAAACCGAAAAGTTCGTAAGCCAAGGGGTTTGTAAACTGAGGTATCACTGTAAATAAAAGGAAGCTGAAAGACAATTTGGCACTATTTCATAAGAATTGACGGACAAAATATCATGAACATCAGTCTGTGATTCAGATTGTTTTAGGCCGGCGGCAAAAATGAGTTTGACACTTGTGATGGAAGAAAATACATTTTTGGCTTTGCCAGTCGATATCATACTCGAACTTTCGGAGTTCATTTTAAATTCCTTACTGAAAGGATGGCGGTCTGGAGTCCCCAATGCCCCCAGTTCTCTCGGCAGGCGGGGGCGGCAGTGGCGGCGGTGGGGGCGACGGCTGGCTGGACGTCTCCACAGAGGGGAGAGCCACCGGAGCCACTGGCTCTGCCGGCGGAGCATCCGAAGACACCAGCTGATGTTAAAAACAAAGGCCAAGTCATCAATTATCCAGGAGGGTAGAGGAGTTACAAGAACAATCAAGAGGTAAGATGGACATTTTTGAGGAACACATAAGTACGATTTTGACAGGCTGTTTACTGGACAGGAGGTCGGCTTTCTTCAAGTCCACTAAATGGAGTTTAGCACCCCCCCTCCCACATTAGCCCCACCCTCCAACACGCTCGCTCACCCACCCAAAGGCAGCGTGAGCTGTTTTTTTGGTCTCCCTCCACCTCTCTTCGTGTGCGGCTCACATAACCCCCCCCCCCCCCCCCCTGGGTCTATTCATTTTAAAGCGCTCCCTCTCTTCATTCTTATGCACTTAACAGATGCTTGAGCCTCAAACCTGCTCAACCGGGCCACATTGGCTTGCTGTCTCTCCTTGAAACGTTAGATCCTGGCTTGGCGACAGGGAAGCCGATGATGAAGGAAGAAGTCGCGCTGGTCAACAACCTCCTCATCCTTCTGCTATGACTCTCAATTTGTTTCTCGCAAGTAGACGGTCCAGTTAAGCTGAGCTCAGGGTCAGGTATAATCCCCCCCCAAAAAAAATCCCTTCCAAATATTGGAATCAGCCTTAAAAAAAATCATTCATAGTTGTGACCAACATGTCGTTAGTTCTCCCTCACACTGGAGAAAAGTTTTAAGAACACACGACAGATTAGGGGTATTTTTGGTGTGGGAAAATAGCATTTGAAAAAGAATACATACCCAGGACACCACACGTCCATTAAAACACGGCAGCTTGGCACCATCATCCGAAATCTCTTCCTTAACCACGCTGAAACAAGACACAAAAGATCAAAAAAGATCCCATTCGCTTTTTTCTCATAATAGTCGCGGGGCACGCTGGAGCCCATCCCAACTGTCTTCGGGGAGTAGGCGGGGGACACCCTGAACCGGTTGCCACTGTAGAAAACTCAGTAGATCACGTGATCCTCTGCAGTCTGATTAGCATGAAAATGTGACTGACAGTGAGGAGCTTAGATGTGAAGGGAAAAAGGGGGGTACTGACACCCCCCCCCCCCAAAAAAAAAAAAAAACAGGACATTGTCCGGGGGGTGGGGGGACATGCCCCCCCCCCCTCTACAATGTAATGGTGATGTTTGCAGCTCCTCGCGGGGAGGGGGGGCAACTTTTCGCTTGTGATTTCATCGCCAACTTTTTTTTCTTAGCAAATTCGAGAACGCGGAGTGGAACTCACCCGAAGTCCTGGTCCATCGATTTGAAGAAGAACTTGTAGTTGGGCTTGTTCAAGACTTGCTTGAAATCCATCAGGGTGATGGTTTCGGCACCGATGGGAATCTTGACCAAATACGGGGTCTCCTCTTCATCAATGTGATAAATGATTTTGGTTTCCGCCATGTTGGCGAGCTTTCGCGGTCCTCGCCGAAGTCGCCAACAAGAGTTGCAGCGGGCTAACCCTTCGCGAGCTAGCTGGCTGGCTGGCTAACCAGACGGCAGAGGTGAAACGATGGCGGCTGCTCAGATTTCTTTTTCACTCTTTTCTCGTTTCCTTCACTCGACCCCCACCCTCGTCTCGTCGCCGTTTCGCCGCCAACCCAAGTCGACACTCACATTTTACCGACAACGACGGACGACTAGGCACATTTAAGCGAGCCGACGACGGAGCAAATTTACCCCCAACAAAAACACACGGGGAAGGGAAGGGAAGCGAAGGGAATGGAAGGGGCGGTGTGGGGCCTGGGGGGGGTTCAGTCGAAAACTTTTCACCACTTTTTTTTGCGCGAGCCAACGCGGCGTGTGATGTCATCACGCACGCCCAATTTTTCATTACGCACGCTCCCCACCACGATCGCCCCCTTCTCATGAAACACTTTTTTTTGCCGATGGGGTAATCAATTAATTGAAATGAAACTAGCGTCATCAACAGACCCTATCCCGTAATGTTAAAAAAGTTACTTGTCTATAATAAATGAATAAACAAATAAATAGACGATGTTGTGTAACCTATCATGAAATTATATGAAAACTTCTTTTCCTTTCGGCTTTTCCCTTCAAAGGGTCGCCACGTCGAACCAGTGTCCTCCATCTTTTCATTCGCATGTTTGTTTTGGCCAAGCTTTTTAATTTTGGATTATTTGTTTTTTTACAGCGTACTATCACAACAGTCACTTGTTGACAACGAAGCGAATTAAATTTCCCAAAGCCCTGGTTGGAAAAGCAATGCCATGTGATAATTTGCAGCCAGTGATAGGCAAGCGGACGTGTCATAACTAACATGTTGAGTGGCGTGTGTCTTGCTCTCTATTGCAGAGGCTCCGTCGAACCCTTGAGACCGATTCACTGAATCCTAGGTGTTGATCAAACCAAATTTAAGAAACACTGCACATGACAGTTTGTGATGAAATTATATGAAAACACAAGATAGAAGATGCACAGCGCAGGAATAAAACTCGATACCCGGGGGCCATATCTGGCCCGCCACACCATTTTATGTGGTCACCGAAAGCGTCTCAAAGCTGTCACCATCCATGATCCTTTCTCAAATGTCTACCAATTTTTTTAAATTCTCGCGTACAATAAGAAATAAACTCTAAGGCAAGGGAGTCAAAGTCATTTTTTTGCGGCGGGCCACATAGTAGTTATGGTTTCCTCTCAGGGGGCCGTTATGAATTTGAGGAAACCATTAGAATGTTTCATCTCCTCCACATATTATCAACAGAGTGCACAATAAATTAATGAATAACTAGTTTTCACATCTGAATTCAAGAATAATCACTGTTATTGTGGTGTACATATGACAATTTGAAATTTCGTTTCGGACTTTAGCATGTATTGGATTGGATTGGATTGGATTTGCCTTTATTAGTCTCGCAGTGGAGAAATTTACATTTCACAGCAGCAAAGTTATGAAAGAAATGAAAGGCATTATGGCACTTGACATGCTTGATTAGCTTTCGCAGGGTGAATAAAATGATGTGGTGACCCAGAATTGGCCCACGGGCCTTGACTTTCACACCTGTGCTCGAAGGATTTTCTTCTGACCAATCCGATCATGACAGTCACTCTACACTGTTGAAAGTGACTGATTATCACATTAAAAACGGTAACAAAAATGTGGCCCATGTCAAACAGAAATAGTTTTGCAAAGGATATTTCAAAATATTGTTTCAATTGTTAAAAATATTGAAATCACACTCTTTTACTGTTTGTCTGGTGACCCAGTAGCGAGGAGAACCATGCGTTCATGTGCAGAGATTTAAAGGACAACCGACACCATTTTTTTGTTTCCTAACTGACATCAGAAAAACGATTTATAGAATCTAAAATACCCAAAACATGCAGGCTGATATTTTTCGTCAAATGAAAAACAGCAATAAAAATGACTTAAAAGGTCCCAAAACTACTTCAAAATGACATCACAGTTTCAGAAAGTCCCGCCCCCTTGTTCGTGACATCACGCCAAGACGTCTTGCCTTGCTCGAGAATCAAAACAATGGCTTCAGATTCGGAAAATGATGCTTTCTTGTTATTCATCCAGTTATGAATATGATTCAAATAGTTCTGAAGAGGAAAGCATAAATGTTTGCAATCGATTAAAGAAGTCCTTCCGTATCAATTCAAACCGTCTGAACTCCAATGTAGCGCCCAGAAAATGCACAAGATGGCTCCCAAGCTCCGTTGGACATGGGCTGATTTGTCTGCTGGGAATTTGTGTCAGCTAGTTTCAAATAGTAGTCTTGGTGCAACACACAACGATTCACCATTGCGTTATTTATGTGTTTTCCTTCTAATTTCGCCATCAACTTGAAGTTTTCAGACCAAACAAAGTACCCAAAATGCATTGTGTGTCGCTTTGTCGGTTAGTGACAATACCTACCATGATGTCACGTTAGGTATTGTCACCAACTCAAACACAAGACTTCCTGAATATTCAGCGCAAGTCTTAAAACGTAAAATATAGCTAAATGCGGTGGAATCTTTCTAAAATACGCTCAGTAGAAGTGATTTGAAGCCATTTTACAAATTATGGACACAACTTGTCCAGAGACGTCAGTTGTCCTTTAAGATGCTTTATCTTCCAGTCACTGTATTTGAGAATGTGAAATGCACATACGGTAGTGGGGACTATTTTGTCCACTAGGTGGCAACAAAACCTTACATGGCACAAGTGGAAATTTAACCTATTACATTATTCAAAACAATCATTTCTACATTTTCTGATTCCAAATTCTTTCTCTCAGATGATTTTAGTTGACATGCCAATCTAATGTCCTCAAGGCTATTTTGCTGTCTTTGATTTGCCCCAAATAAAATATAGACTTTTAGCTTTTACTGTCATTTTTTTTCACCGAAACTTGTAAGTGTTGTACCTGCTCCTACCATGTTTCACGGTCTTTTGGAAATAGGAAGTGTTAAATATGTACCAGACATTATGATGAAAATGTTTAAGTTTTCTAATTTCTGTTTAGGACATATCAAAAAAAACATATGAACCTCCGTTTCAATAATCATATTGAGAATGCAAAGCTATGAGCTACAGCTATTAGTGGAAAACGCACCATTCACTTACAATTATTCGCATCGGGTACCAAGTCAGGATCAACAATATCATTATGAAAACAGGGTTAGCACGCCGAATGTTCCTATCTCTTTTTAAATATAGTTATATTATACGTATATGTTATTTATATGATATTATATTATATTATATTATATTATATTATATTATATTATATTACACCCTTGTGCAAATTAATTGCACCACCCTGTTATTTTGGCCTAAAATTGATTGTTTACATTTTTTGACAACTCAAATGATTCAAATGTACATTTTAGTAAGAAATATGTCCACCCTTGTTCTTTATCACCTCAGCAATGCGTTTTGGTATGGAATCGACCAGATTTTGACAGTTGTTGATGATAGAAGGGTCCCAGTACCTGGTCTTAATTATAGCACAAATTAGGGTTTTTTTTTTGTTGTGCAATCTTTCTCATGCAGACGAATCTTGATTATTAACCATAAATTCTCAATCGGGTTCATGAATTGCCAGGCCAATCCATCACAATAATGTCCTTCTGTGCAAAGAAATTTGCGGTGTTGTATCCATCTCGTTGAAGAAGAACTGATTTATAAACCAAAAACCCCTTCTTTTTATATAGGGATTAGGATCCATTAATTTTCCAATCAGAGGCCTGGCAAACAAGTAATTAGGGAATGTGTTTGGTCAAGTATATCAGACACACAGACTCCACCCCCTATCGTGGCAAACATTGTTTTGACCTTTTCACAAGCTTTAGAATGATTTAAACAAGCAAACAGTCAAGATCACAGAGTGGTGCAATTAATTTCCACAAGGGTGTATATTATATTACAATATATACTGTATTAGAATAAAATAATTATCATAAAAAAGTTGAGAAAGAGGACCTGAAGTTAGTTGGTGTGAGAGTACACGCACAAAACAGAGTTACATGGAGGACACCAATTTGCTGTGACAACCTCGAAAAGGAAATGCCCAAAGGAAAAGAAGATGTGATATTTGTAATTCACTCTGCCAAAAATGTTCCATACACCCCTCTAGTTTATATGTAGACATTTTTTGTTGTTATTTTACATTGTGTTATCTATGAAATGTAAAGCTGCTCATTGTCACTCCTGCATTGTTGGACGAGCTCGATGGTGGTGGAGGAGGAAGAGAGAAGCGGACCAGGTGAAAGGCGTTGCCTCCAATCACAACTCCCACTAAGCGTTTGCTTTGACAGCTTTCAAAGCACAACTGGAACCTTTTTTAGAGCATCGCACAAGCCAAGCGGGGAGTTGCTCAAAATGCCTTCTGTCACCAGGTAAGTGGTTTTTGGCCTTTTTGTGTTTTTGCACATTTGCACAGCTATCCACAGTGTTGTTGGTGTTGTTGTTTTTTTTGGGGGGGGCTTCTGATCAGCAGGCTCTTCTTGGTGTTTGTGCTGGTCAGCACGGCTGTCCTTTCATCCATCACATGCTGGCCTTCTGCACAAGGTGAGGCCCGAAAAGCTGATTGACAATATTGTGTAAAAAATGTCAACCACAGCCAAATGCTGTCCCTGGTTTCCTTCGTTTCCACTTTTAATCAGTGTGCGTATCGAGAAGTCAAAATAGTTAAAAAAACAAAAGCTTTATTTCTTGTAAACGGATGATGATGATGGATGAAACAGTTTCTTCAGCCGTCATCGATACTTCGTTGAAGGTGTCGGACGTTTCGCTTCTTATCCAAGAGGCTTCGTCAGCAAACTAAAATCTTTTGCTGGTATTTTATTTATTTTTATATATATATATATATATATATATATATATATATATATATATATATATATATATATATATATATCCCTACTGTCCAGACGTGGCGTTGCCAGACTCTGTTATGATTGGTCCCTGCTCTCAGGTTGGGAGGGAGCTCCTTGCGGCTACACTGATTACTTCTATTGTCATACCTGAGTATGGGGTCTACGAGTGGCCTGATTGCCCCATTTGCGCTGGTATCACCTCATCAGCTTAACTAAGCCTATGTTGCCTTAGAGGTCTGTTGTACGAACGATCCAAATTGAACCTCACCCCACCATGGCGATTTAGTGAAGGATTTAGCTGTTTTATGAAAATAGCTTCTCTTACTCCCCTTTCAAACGATCTATTTTCTTTCACTAAGGTTTTAACCTCATTGTCGTCAAATGAGTGGTTGCTAGCTTTTAGGTGCATATGTACTGCCGATTGAGGCCCACTAGTATTATCCTTGAGATGTTGATAAAGTCTTTTTTTGAGAATTTGTTTAGTCTTCCCAATGTATAGCTTTTTACAATTTTCAGTTTTAAAAAGTATTGAATAAACTACATTACTTTGGTTTTCGTTTGGCTGCCTATCTTTTGGATGCACTAATTTTTGCCAATCATAGCAGAGTCTGGCACCGCCAGGTCTGGACAGTAGGGATATATATATATAGGGCCGAAACTACCAGCAAAAGCTTTTAGTTCGCTGATGAAGCCTCTTGGATAAGAAGCGAAACGTCCGACATCTTCAAAGAAGTACAGATGACCGCTGAAGAGAGCTTACACAGACGGATGATGATGATGTTAACTTATTTTCTAATGAATACATAATTTCTTTAAATTCCCTTCTTTGGGTTTCTAGTCATAACTCAATAAAAATTATGGAGAGCTAGAGGAGCCCGATGAGGTGGCTCGGGCATCTGATTAGGATGTCCCCTGGACGCCTCCCTGGTGACGTGTCCCGGGCATGAACACACACCGGAGAGACTCTGTCACCCAGCTGGCCTAGGAAGGCCTTGGGATCCGTCAGGAAGAGCTGGAAGAAGTCGCTGGGGAGAGGGAAGTTGCTGCCCCCACAACCTGACTATCAAGGAAAATATTTGGAAAGCTTCGCAATTTGTTCAACCTTGTGTGAAAGCCCCGATTACAAATGAAGAAATTGCTTTTGTACCTTTCTCTCCTGACTGAGTTGCTTCGGAAGCGCTCTGTGGGGCAATGGCGTCTACCCTGAGATGCAATGACAGAAAATATGTCAGGAGAAGCCTACTAGAAAATGAGAGCCTTCAACAGATCTGGGTTCACCGATGCGCCGACTTGAATGCGATGGGTATATTCTGAACGGCGTCAAATCGCCATTGATCAGAGGGTGTGCGCACTTATGCAACCCCATGATTTCAGCGGTTTATTTTCATCTTGCGAGTTTTGATTTGAAAGAGTCGTGAATCGTGACGCCTCGGCATCTCTTGTTTGATTGTGACTGAAAATAACAAAGCATTTCTTAACTGTAGCAGGCCCAGTTCGAGTCCTCGGAGCTGACGTTGCAAAGACGTCATATTCTACGTACGGCCAGTATCGCTCCCTTTCATCTGGACGTCCGTCGAGCCGTCTGCAGAACGCAAAGGGCGATATTCCTTCCGGTCAAAGGGGCCCAGATTACGAGGAGACGGAGGGTCCCGCAAACGGCCTCCTCGCCAAGCCAGGAGAAAACCTCCACCGATACCGAGTGGTGGTTCTGAAATCGGCGCCCGGCCATCCCTTGCATCGGCGCTTCAGGCACCCTGAAAAAGAAGCTCAGAAGTTTGCGGGGACGCCCAGAGGGGACGCACCTCAAAGGCCCGCAATAAGAAGAGATGAAGAAGAAGCAGGGGGTCAATCAGCCGTCCTTTGGTCGCAGCCGGGACAATATCTGAGCAGGAGGCGCGAGGACGGCGACGAGCCCAGAAGGTCCGACGCGCTTCCACCTGGCAGGTTCCCGGCGGAGAAAAACCTGGACGCCTCCCTTTATCAACACGGTCCACGGTGGGAAAAACGGACATCGTCCATCGCAGATGACCGAAAGCTACGGTCATTTCTCGTCAAGTCTTCTGTCATCAGACGAGAAGATTTGGGGAAACTTTGGCATTCGGTGTCTGCGATTGACATGGGTCCTAGCAGGACCATGTCGCGCATGGAGAAGGACCGTGCGGTCCATCTGCCCTCAAACGGCGATCGCCATCAAGCCACCTTGAGGGAAAATTTCTTACCGCGCTTGGCAGCTCAAAGTACCGGAGAGAAACTTTGGGCTGATGTTGTGGCGCCTGCAACCAACGCGGAGGAGCGCACCATAGGCAGAAGGCCCCCGACGCCTTCGGAAAATGCCAGCGGGTCATTGGGATTAAAAAGTTCCAAGTGGCCAGCTTCTAAAGCCTTTGGCGGCATCTCCCCGACCAGCAGAGGAAAAAGCATAGGCCTCAAAATGGCAAACGTTTACCCCCCCCTCTCGTCCAAATACAGTTTCGGACAGAGAAAAGTCCAACCGAGGACCACGGCTGCTCCACCTGGATTCCCACACCCCAAAACTTTGGAGCGCAGACTGCTGAGACAGCCATCAAAGCAGGTCGAGGCGGCCAATCCAGCACCCCGAGCATCAAATAGGGCTGCCGCTCTGAAGGTTTTCGAAGCACCTGACCAGAACGGGCTTCAGGTTGCGAGTATGAGGCCAATTACAGAAACGCCCAGGCCACGCCCAGACCAGGTCCTGGCGTTCGGAGCTGAACAGAACAAAACGCGCGCCTCAAAAGGCGGCGGGCGAAGGCTCGTCGAGGGGAGGTCGAGGCTCTTTGGCACGTCCGCCAGCAGCACGGTGCAAGGCAGACGCGTGCACGCCGTCCCCCGTGGGGGGCCGAAGGCCGTCACCGGGAACTGGCCCATCATCAGGCTGCCCCAGAGACCCCAAGATGAGCCGGCGGCAAAAACGACCACCCGTCCGACCACCGCGGCTTTTCTAAACTTGACAAGATCAGGAGTCGTGTTCTCCAGTTCTGGACCCCCCTTGCTCACAAGCTCTGAGACAACCGTCCGAAGTCAGAAGAGCACTCAAAGAAACGAGGAATCAACTGAAGTTTTTGACGACGGGATGGATGAGACTCTCCTGGAAGATTTGCTGGAACTAAATTACCTCCGAATTTCCATGAGGAATGTTTCCTTCAAATCGATTTAGGTTCTGGGTGGGACAAGTTGATTATTTGTTACATAATGAAACCAATAAAAGGTTAAAAAGTAGTGAAGTAGCAAATGTTTTGTCGCCGCAACACCCTTACACGCAGTCAGCAAAAGTGTGAGAAAGATCCCAGATTGTGTTGAGATCGTCCAGGCTGATAAAAGTGAAACGAAGCTCATTCGCCGTTTTCAACGTCCATCCAAAACACTCCAGAACCAACTCCATCTTTCAAGGTGGTCACTTTTTAAAGGACAACCGACACCTACCACAGTGTATAGCTATATTTGACCTTTTAAGACTCTCACTGAATATTCAGGAAGTGTTGTTTCCATGACGATGCCCTAAGTGACGTCACGGAAGGAACACCCGTGACCGAGAAAGCGACACACAATGCATTTTGGGTACTTTGTTTGGTCTGAAAACATTGTGTTGATGACGAAATTAGAAGGAAAACTACATAAATAACGAAATGGTGTCACGTTTTGCAAGGTGGTGATGGCGGGTGCGGATCCCAAAAAGCAGGCAGGAGGGAGCAGTAGGTTGTGTTTGATAAATTGTATTAAAATAAAGTCAGCAGGAACAAAATCTAAAACATCAAAATCATCTGAACAGAAAAAAAAATACAAAGTATCAAAAGAAAACCAAAATTAAAAGTCCGCCAAGATTAAACAAACACATGCACTGCTCACAAAGCATGCAATTGCATACAACAGCATACAATGACATTTAACAATTACCCGACACCGAATGGTCGTGCCGGGGGTCCTTTTGAGTGTCACTGATTGGAAACGACTAGCACCTTTGCAGGCGGGGCCGAGAGCGCCGCCCGTTGGTCGCCAACCAGATCATGACAAATGGTGAATCGTGTGTCGCAGCCAATTGCGGTAACACGCATAAAGAAGGTGTAAGTTTACACAAATTCCCAGCGGACAAATCAGCCCATTTCCAACGGAGCTTGTGCGCCATCTTATGCATTTTCTGGGCCCTACATTGGAGTCCATATGGCTCCAATTGATACGGAAGGACTTCTTTAGTCGATTGCAAACATTTATGCTTTCCTCTTCAGAACTATTTGAATCATATTCATAACTGGATGAGTAACAAGAATGCATCTTCTTGAATCTGAACTCTCTGAAGCCATTGTTTTGATTCTGGAGCAAAGCAGTGTGTGAGCAATAGTGACGTCACAAACAAGGAGGCGGGACTTTCTGAATCTGCCCAGTTCCGAGCTCATTTTGTGGCAATTTTGGGACACTTTAAGTCATTTTTATGTTGTGTTTTGCATTTGACTAAACATATCAGCCTGTGTGTTTTGGGTATTTTAGATGTTATAAAACGTCTTTCTGATGTCAGTTAGGAAACAAAAAAATGGTGGCGGTTGTCCTTTAAATACGAGATTGGGGGGATGGGCTTTGGTAAAAAACTGATACCAGAAGTGGAAAAGTAGCCTCCGAAAATCGGTTGGTGGCTAATGTAAGGTTTTGTTAAATTGTTAAAAATACTTATCTTTTTATGTTTGAGCATTATATTCTCATATGTACAGGTTATCAAAATTATTTTCAGTTTATAATTGTGTTGACATGTTAACGTGATGCAGTTTAATTTCGTAAACCAAGGTATCACTGTAGATATTTTTTCCCCTTCTACTTTTTTTTCGTCCGCTTCCCGAGAGAAATTGTCAAAAAAAATGATTCCCGCAAATCAAGTTGAGAACAAAGTCAGTGGATGATTGCCCCCCCCCCCCCCCAAACCCCCGCGCAGTCGCTGACACATATTTTCCGTCTCTGCCGTGCATGGTGGTGAAATAAAGACTGGGTGGAAAAAAAATATTCTTTCTCGACATAAAACTAAAGAAGTGGTCACTCATCAAACCTCAAAGACTATTTGGAGGTTTGCACTGACAACATAGATGTCACGACTTTTGTATTTCACATTTTTGGGCTATTTTCCCAAGTTGAGCTTTTTTTTAAGAAAGGATTGCGCTCACGAGGAGATGCTTCCCTGTCCACTAGAGGACGTCCACTTACCCATCACGAACGTCACTTGCCTTGGCCTTGGTCGAAGTGTGATGTTTGGTGCGAAGGCTCGTTTATCTCCTCGTCCCGGTCTTTTGATTTCCTGGCGGCCGATGTCAGGTTGATCCAGCTTGCTCCCCGAAGGCGGCAGCACGCCTGCGAACCTCGTGAAGATAAGTGGCTCAGATAGTGGCTGCAATTGAGGGATCCTGGACATCCGCTGTTGCAATTACCAGATGGTTTCCCCCATCTGACCAAGTGCACTATAGAACAGGCATGTCCAACTCTGGGGCTGAAGGGGTGGGGTGGGCACCGTCTGCTTAATTTCGAGATCTCCTGAGCGACCCATACCTGTCAATTTTGGGTAATAGCTGCCCTCAGAAATGATTACAATACCCATATAAAAGTTGTAGTACGCCGTACGTACATTATTTGAAATGATTTTTTTAAAAATCGCATTTTACCGTGCATGCGCATGTTATGCTTTCATCAATACGAGTGTATGCCGCAATTAAAATATATATATATATATATATATATATATATATATATATATATATATATATATATATATATATATATATATATATATATGATTGAGTGTTACTTTGGCTGGTTTGCTGTGACAATAGTAGCGATCTGCAGCAGCATTGTCGTTGGGTACCACCGGTTAAGACAAACTGGATTTAAGCCAAAATAGTTATTCAGTGTTGTGTGAACGCTGGCTATCTAGCTGGTGATCTAGCTGCTATCTAGCTAGCTATCTATTTGATATCTGTTAGCTAGCTAGCTGGCTAACTAGCTAGCTATATATTTGCTATCTATAAGCTATCTAGATAGCTATCTATTAGTTATCTATTAGCTAGCTAGCTAACTTTCTACGTATTTGAGTTATTCAGGGTTGAGTGAACGCTGGCTATCTGGCTATCTAGCTAGTGATCTCGCTGGCTATCTAGGTAGTAATCTATTTGCTATCTGGCTATATAGCTAGCTATATATTTGCTATCTATAAGCTAGCTAGCTATTAGCTATCTATTAGTTTGCTAGATAACTTTCTATCTATTTGAGTTATTCAGGATTGAGTGAACGCTGGTGCGTGTGGCTACCGCTGCTCACCCGCAGAAAAACTGATCCTGTGACTGTAAAGTGACCTTGAGAGTTTTGAAAGGCGCTTAGAAATGAAATGTATTATTATTATTATAATCATCAAAAGAGTCATATATGGCTCGTAAGCCATAGGTTCCCGACACCTGCTCTAGATGGACCCAAAAAGGGAATTTAGACCTCTCAGTTCGAGTCTTGCTTGTTCGGATGTTCAGTGGGAACCTCGAGCCAAATGTCGGGTCCACGCTGGACCGGGACGCGAGGTCTTTTTCACACCCTGTGACCCCGCCACCCTCGCTGGAGGCCAGCGAGCTCCACCGAACATACCAATGCTTGTCACCAGCTCCTTCAGCGAGGGGAGGGCCTCACCGTGGCGAAGAGTGTGAGGGGACCTGCCAGTCAAACGCATTGTGGGATTAAGGCCACCCCCACCCTTGAAAAAAGAAATGGGGGGGGGGGGGGGGGGGGCGCAGAGGGCTCAGCTTTCCCAGGGAGCTGAACTCGATGACTGAGAGCAACAATTGCTCCAGCCTGAGTGTTTGCTTTGCGCCTTCTTTTCGTGTGTGTCAACTACTTCCTGCCTGCTTTTGGCCCATAATCCCCAACCCAAGTCCCCCCCCCCCACCTCTGAAGTAATAGAGAGTTCTGAGGCATGTGTCGACGCTTTCTGTTAGGACTCTTCTTGTTCCCCTTTTTCCTTCACTTTCTCCATTTTTCTTACAATATGCTCATTTTGCACGCAGTCGATTAAAAACAAAGTGGTGAGACTGACAAATCGGAAGATTGCGTGGAGCGCACCCCTCAAAGGAAGACAAAGAAAGGCCTTTTGTTTTCCAACTTCTAGGGGGGAGGGATAGTTGGTGGCTTCTGCATTTGCAGTGAAGAAAGAGGGAAGACGATTGGCTTAACAACAAGCCAACCCTTTCCGGTTTAGAGGCATGATTGCACAATTAAATTCACTTTTGGCCGTCGGAAAGGAAGTTGCGGTGATGTGAGGAGGATTAGTGCCAATTTCGCACGGGCTCCTATTCCAACAATTTTGGGAACGCAGGGTCATGGGTTAAAAATGATGATTCTCTCTGGTTCATTGCTCTTCATGCTGTTAGAAGATGGTAGTAAAATCAGCGGAACCAAGGTGTTGAACAAAAAATATTATTTTAATCTTGTAGACAGCAGAAACATTGGTCAGTCGGTTGAAGAGGCCAGAGAGAAATAGAAGCCCTCCCCCTCATCTTATACAGGTAACATCCGACTTCCGACCGAGTTCCGTTCAAACAGTCGTAAGTCGAAATGGTCGTAAGTTGGAATACATTAAAAAGAGACTCGGAGGCTAAATGACTCGCAAAATCCCCCTCTTGAAATGTTAAAAATGGGGTCTGGAGGGCGTGGTCGTAAGTACGGATGGTCGTAAGTCGGATGTTACCTGTATATGGCGGGAGTATGACATCACCTCAAAGAGGCCTATCAGCTACGAGGTAGAAGGGTGAAAGTTGATATCAAACTGAAATAAGAATGTACACACACGACATGCTATTTCCTCACATGTTCACGCTGTCGGCTTCCCAGCCTCTGCGCTTGGCAGGAAGTCATCAAGACACAAAGACTTCCTCCAGCCTTGCTGGTGTGCCGCTAGTGGGCCAACTGCTGCCTTCCAAGTGGCCTTTCGGAGTTGAGTCGGTGGAACAGAGCAGAGAATGCCACCCCCCGTACGCCTGGAATTGGCTTTTCCAACACACTAGCACATGTTTGTCCGGACAAGTCTGGCTTTTTTCCTTCTTCTTTGTCTTACATCGCCTGCAGGTGCAGGCAAAGTTCACATTTCTATTCATACCTCCATTTGGTGGACGTTCGGGTTGGGTTACTCAGCCATCTGTGGACGAGCCGGTGACAGGCAGCTAATTGAGCCTTGGCTAAGAGCATGGGGGGGCGGGGGGGCATTGCAGGTGGATGTAGACAAGCCATCCATTTTAGATCGTACTTCCACCTAAATTACACAGATTACATATCGAGCTCACAACAAATTAATTAATACCTACTTTTCAAATTTGAAGTCAAAAATAATGACTGTTGATGAGAAGGTTTCTTCAGCCGTCATCTGTACTTCTTTAAGGTGTCGGACGTTTCGCTTCTTATACAAGAGGCCCACTGGTATTATCCCTGCGATGTTGATAAAGTCTGACAAATAATGACTGTTATTGTGGTTTACATGGGACAATTTGAAAAGTTTTGCTTTTGCGGGGCCAATAAAATGACTTGGGACACTTGTGGTCTACGGCAGTGGTCCCCAAACTTTTTTTGTGCCACGGACCGGTTTAATGTGAGACAATATTTTCACGGACCGGCGGATGAATGTTTGTTTTTTACTCAATTTGCTAGCTTACGGTGGACTAATTTTAGCGGTATGTATCACGTGACCTAGACAAGCGTTTTGACATGCGTTAAGAGTAAATCATAGACGGATGTAATCTGGTAATTTTTCATTTTATGTAAAACATTTCTTTCTCCGCGGCCCGGTACCAAATGACCCACGGACCGGTACCGGTCTGCGGCCCGGGGGTTGGGGACCTCTGGTCTACGGTGTTCCTGAACGTCGCTTTTGTCACGATCTGGTTGGCGACCAACCAGATCGTGACAAAAGCGACTGTCGGCCCCCCCTGCACCTGCACAGCTGTTGGTCATTCCAATCAGTGGCAGTTAAAAGGACTCCCGACACGACCATTCATTGTCAGGTCATTGTATGTGTTTGCTTCACCCTGTCAGATTTTGTTCCTGCTGACTTTGCTTAATACAATTTGTCAATGACACCCTGCTGCTCCCTCCTGCCTGCTTTTTGGGATCCACCACCATCACCACCATGCAAACCGTGACAGCTTTCCAGTCTTCCTTTCTTTCAATGACCGAGGATGCTTGTGGAATGCGAGGTGAAGCTGAAGTACCCGGAAGAGAAGCCACGCGGGCAAAGTTTGCACTGCTCAGAAGCCTGCGCAACAACCTATGGCCTATGAAAAAAAACACGACAAGATCAGCCGAGTTGGACAGAACAAAAGAGACCATTGGTTGTTTGACATGATTTTTTTTAGTGGAGTCCTTTTGTCGTTTGTGTTGTTTCTCAAGCAACAAATGGCAACACTTACATGTTCTTCCCATTCGCTCGGATGAAGACGCGTCAACACAAATTTGAAGAAACAAGCAAAGAGCACAGAGCGGGCAGTTTGAACCAATCCTGACACCTTCTTAACCGAAGGACGGTCAGGTTTGAAGGCTAACTTTGGGATTTTTTTTTTAGAGTGGGGGGCTGGGCAAATGTTGATCCGGCTCCTCTCTGAGCTCCTCGGTACAGCAGTTGCTTCAAGGGTAACAACACAATTGCCATCGAACCTTTTTTTTAGCATGATTGAAATGAAAAACTTGTTTTTGTAAATTATCAACACTGTTGAAAAACAAAATAAACATCAACCCATTTCACACACGGAGCCTCCAAGGATGCACATTTGCGGTTTGGATGAACGTGGAAGAAATTGCAAGATCGGCAAAAAAAATGCATTTACACACACACACACACACACACACACACACACACACACACACACACACACCACCCCCTCCTAACCTCTTAAAAAAACTCCCATCATCACTCACAATAAACAAAAAAGATAGAACCTCATAAAATAACTATCACAACACTCTCTCGAAAGGTTATTTCACACTCAGCAAAAATCCCCATACGCACAATTTTTCTTTGGACTGACCATTTTTGGGCCAGGTGTCTTTTTTTTATGCAGATGAGATTTTTTTTAGTGAGTGCAAGAGGTGTTGGGTTGATTATTGTAGTTTATTCATTTTTACGTTGTGCAAGCAGTCCTTTTTTTTTATTTAACCCTTTCAGCCCCCCTTCAACGCTCTCCTCCTCACCGAAAGAGTGAAGTGAGAGAGAGGTTAAGGTGATTTTGGGCCTGTGCAAAGTGAGACAGGAGAACCAAAACGAGAAATAAGAACACGCTGAAAGGCGGTGGCGCACCTCCACTTGATTCAGCTGTTGGACGGTTCAAGTGCTCGCCACCGTTTTGAGGCAATTGCAAAAAAAAAGTTGTCTCACACATCGGAACACAGTGTTGAAAATATGAAAAGAAATATGAAAGAGGCACTTTTTTTTCCTCTTCTGAAGTTCCAAACCTGTCAAAATGTTCTTTTCCACCCTGAATTTATTTTTACAATTTGAGCTGCTCCAGTTATGGTCGAGCTTTTCATTAGCTTTTTTTTTTTTAAATATTTTTAACACTTTTCCGCTAAGCTATTTTGGGAGGAGGGGAAACGTCACTTGGCACAAATCCACCTTGATTAGGCCAACTGCCAGAATTAATAAAAATAAAAAAGCAGTTTCTCTTCAGGGATGTATCTAGTCGGAAAAAAATAAAATAAAACCAGCAGCAAAGTGAAGATTTGAGCGTGCCCAGTTGTTCCTCCAAGGACGCCGGTGTCATTAGCACTCTGCAAAAAGACACAGAAAAGAGCTCGCTGAGAACACTGAAGAACCATCAAGGCAAAATAAAAGCAACAGAGCGCCATCACAAGTTGTGCTGTTTTGCAGATTTTTTTTTTTTAACCAGCCAATAACTGATGGCGACCCATTTGGGGCGTCATCCATATTGCAGGGCTGAGAATGACAAATGAGAAAAAAGTCTGAAGAAAAAGGCGGGGGAGGAGGGGGGCACATATACAGTTTGATAGATAGATAGATAGATAGATTGATCGATCGATAGATATACATACACAATATATTAATGTGATTTCAACAAAATGTCAGAATGTATTATTTAAAATAACAATGATAATACTCACCATTAATATGAACGATTTTCTGTTCTTCATGATTGGTAAAAATCGAGCCAAACTATCGGAATAAAAGTCAACTTGCCGTGTACATACGCAAGGTTACTGCTAGCTGTTCTGCACACTGCTCATTAGCTTGCACGCTTGCTTTCAGCTGCCTCTCACAGTAGTCTACTGATGCTAACGTTAGCCTGGGGCTTGTCATAGTGCCACTGACATTCCACTGTTTCATCGATGGGATTGTTTCATTGAAAATTAGAATCTATCCAATTAGAAACTGTTCTCTCCACAAAGGCGAATCAACTTGATTATTTTTTTACTCATCCGCTGATTCAAAAGTGGGCGTATACCTGTTTCGACATCAACGGCACCTAAGTCAGTATCATCCAATCAATATTGCGCTTTCCACCAACGCAAGTCGAAAAAGCGAGAATACATACGAAACATACAATACGAAATGGAGCATTGGAAATGATCATTCGCTGTCATTCTGCATTTGATGCCGACAGAAAGCTCAGATTGCTTCATTTCATGATGGACGTCTAGCTTGGTCCCTGCTCATTGATGGATTTGGGGGGGGGGGGGATACTTCGTTTTGCCCAAATTGATTTTTTTCCAATGCAGCAATCCACAGCGCTATGCTGTTTGCCCAAGATTCATCCCCTGCCCCCCTTCCTCTCCACCTCTCTCTCTCTATTCCTCTCTCTCACACCCCCCCATCTCAACCCGTTCTCTCCCTCAAGATACAGCGATATGAACGTTAACTTTATCAAAATTTAATCTCGGCATACGAACTGTTTTTCGGGATACACACAATGAATGATGTATTGTTCGCGAACAAGCCCGTTCTCCTTACAAGAAAATGGCAGCTGATTGTTTTTGTCCTCTATTCCCCGCCCCCAGTCTTCGGTTAAAGCCACATGATTGGTCAAGAACGCAGCGGGGAGTGGGGGTTACAGAAACACAGAGCTGCAAACATTAAATAGGCCGACGACAGAGAGAGCGAGAAAATGGATAGAAAACAGTGAAATTTGAACTCGTTTCAACTTTGATATTTCAAAGGCTCAAAGGCAGAGTGTAGACTGCAAGGCTAAAATATCCCATTAATCAGGCTCCACAAATAACCCGCAAAAGCTATCTGTACACTTGATGCAAAAAGCTATCAACCCAGCTAAACAGAACACAATTGATGAGGAACTAGGTCAAATTATTGCAGCGAAAGCACGGCAACTTCACTCAGATATCATCAAGAGGCAACCTGGAGGTTCGTCATCCATTGATGATTTCAAGGCTAGCCACGGATGGTTCGAGAACTTTACGCGTCGTACAGGGATTCATAGTGTCATTCGTCATGGTGAGGCAGCCAGTTTTGACGACAAAGCTGCCAAAACTTACAAGGAATCATTCCTCAAGATGGTGGAAGAAGAAGGCTACGTTCCTCATAAAGTGTTTAATGATGATGAAACCAGCCACCCCATTCCATCAAGCCATCAACGACCATCACAAAGGTAAATAAAACGACTTTATTATAAAGTAGTTTATTTCTTTAATTATAGTCCTTATGGAATGTGACTCTCCTTCCAAACAGCAATTCCCTCTCTCCCACCCCTTTCCATCAAGCCATCAACGACCATCACAAATGTAAAAACAAAAATAGTTTATTATACAGTACAGTGTATTTATTTCATTAAAATACAATAGCACATTTATTATACATGAAATAAAGTTTATTTTGTGTAGTTTTAAAGCTTATCTAGTAGAAAATCATGTTTTATGGGGACCAGGGAATGGATTATTCTCATTTTAATGGTTTCCTATGGGAAATTAATTTGTGGGACACAGCCTTTTCGCTTTACACACTGTCTGGGAACCAATTAAGTTCGTAAGCCAAGGTATCACTGTATTCTATTTGTTTTTAGTGCCCACATTTGAAAGGGATTCAAAATCCTGAGCAAAATGGTGGCTGGCCCTTCTCATTTCACATTTACTAATAAAGCACGTGTTTGAATTAGTCTGCCCGGACTCTGGTATTCTCCTTTTGGTCACGATTAGTGTGTTTTTGTTTCAAACAAGTTGGATAAGCTGACTGGCGCAGATACCAAGGACAAAATAAATACCCTCCCCGGTTTATGCAGAAGAGCTTCTGGCCTATCTGGAAAAGCATTCTGAGATCAAAGCAGGAGAACGCAATGCTCCAAAATTACATAGAGAGCGGCGGTAAACATTGCAAGCAAATAGACGGTTGAGCGACGCACCTGACGCTTGTTTGTTTTGTTTGTCACCGCTGTCGCCAATGAGGGTGCAGCGCTCAAAGTCGAGCCGTCAGCTTTGTGCTGCTCTGCACCCAAAACATCAATCAATCAATCAACCCATCAAAAAGACGGCGCTGTGAACAGCCATCAATACTTTCAATGGGCTGCGACAGGAAGTGATAGAACGCCTTGACCGGAAATGTTTACCCGAATGGCCGCCATGATGCTCTGGGGCCACAATTTTTTGAAGCCATAGCCTCACCGATGTTAATGAAGATTCCAAAATATTCTAATGAGCAAAACGCGAAGGAAGGTCAACAAAGCAAAGCGGCTGCGAGTGTGCCTCTCCGTCCAAAAACTACTACTACTACTACT
This sequence comes from Hippocampus bargibanti, assembly GCF_051943395.1. Classification (NCBI taxonomy): domain Eukaryota; kingdom Metazoa; phylum Chordata; class Actinopteri; order Syngnathiformes; family Syngnathidae; genus Hippocampus; species Hippocampus bargibanti. The sequence continues at coordinate 30,622,745 of NC_142735.1, read as the reverse complement.
ACTACTACTACTAATAATAATAATAATAATAAATTTAATTTATAAGTGCCTTTCAAAACTCTCAAGGTCACTTTACAGTCACAGGATATGTTTTTCTGTGGGTGAGCCACACGTGCCAGAGTTGACTCAACCCACTCATAGAAAGCTAACTAGCCAGCTAATAGATGGCTAATAGCCAGCCAGATATCTAGTAGATAGCTCGCTATATAGCTAGCGGCCCAGCTACATAGCTAATTGATAGCAAATAGCTAGCAAATAAAGTACTCTCAAGGACACTTTACAGTCACAGACAAGCATAGATACAATAATAAATAAATTACAATTCTAAATCGAAACAAGAGATTTCTGTGGGTGAGCAGCGGCAGCCACACGCGTTCACTCAACCCGGAAGTAACTCAGATAATATAGTAAGAGAAATAGATAGAAAGCTAGCTAGCATGCCAATAGATAGCTAATAGCTAGCCAGCCATATAACTTTTCCCTTCAACGGGTCGCCACAGCAAATCAGTGTCCTCCATCTTTAGAGGTTTGATCCGCATGTTTGTTTTGGCCAAGCTTTGACGTCGGATGCCCTTCCTGACACAACCCTCTGTATTTATCCGGGCTTGGGACCGGCACAAGAGCCAGATAACTATTGTACGGTATTACAGAAGCGAATTGACTTCGCCCAATAATTCTTACGAATGTCTACATAAAAAATAGTCAAAAGAACAAAAATGAATAAATAACAAATAACGTGACAACACAAAGACACAGAAAGTCATTCATTCTTCAGCACTTGCCGTACACTCTTTGGGACATGAAGCAGTTTGAGATGAAAGAGGAGAGGATCAAAGCGTCCTTTTCAGCAGTGGACCAAGGGTGTCATGTTGGAATGTGCACGTCTACTACAAGCTAAATGTTGTAAGTTAACACGCAGCTGTCCCAATGAGCCATTTAAGCAAATTAGCTTGAGGTTTGAGAACTGCGTTCAGGAGTTGACGTTGTCGCACGTTCTCCGCTTTGGTTCGATAAAGTTTCTCCTTGTAGTCCGCCAATGTATGCCAAAAGTAGCCACATCGCCTGCAGCCAAAACAACAAACGCACGAGAAAGCCAAACATTTCCCGACAACCACCCAAATACTCTAATTGTAGCGCCATAATGACGTTGCTCCCTCTCTCCCAACAGCTTTCTCCCCATGAGGAAGAAGTTATAGTTAGCCGCTTCCCAAACGGCCTAAAACGCCATCCGGCTACCTCATTTTCGCCCCTGGTTCCAAAACGACGGGCCACTCTAGTGCGGTGCAATGACACACACACGACGCTATATTTAGCCTCATCATGAGGCGCCTTCTTCAAGAGCAGACGTGAAATTATACGGCGGATGGCTGCGCCTCGCCTCGTCCTTCTTGGCGCCACATGGTGGCAGATTGACAAATTGCCAAATCCTCCTGTCAAGTTCAAAGTCGGTAAACTTGGTACCAGCGAGTGCTCGAGTCAACGTCGCCGGTGGTCCACAAACAAATAAACAAACAAAAAAAGGTGAAATTCAACATTCCCTCTTTTTTTATCAAAGTGTGCCTCGTTGTGGCGACGTCAGCGTGCAGCAGTTCAAGCGCCAGTTGGACTAGGCTAAGGGTGTCAAAGTGATTTTTTTTTTTGTCGCAGGCCACATTGTAGCTACGGTTTCCTCTCGGGGGCTGTTATGAATTTGGGGAAGCCATTGGAACGGGGCTCGGGAACTTTTTTTGACTAAGAGAGCCATAAAAGTAAAATATTTCTAAATGTTTTTCAGTGAGAGCCACACACACAAATTTGTTTTTGTTTTTTTTCAAGGTGGCGCCACAAGAGTGGCTGCCTTTCTAGAAGCTCCTGTATTTTGTTTTTCTACTTCTTTCTTTCCTTTCCTCTTACTTTCGTCACTTCGCTGTGAAATATAAATTTCTCCACTGCGAGACGAATAAAGGTACATCCAATCCAATCCAAATTAATGAATAACTAATTTTTAAATCTGTAGTCAAGAATAATGACTGTTATTATGGTTGACACGGGACACTTTGAAATTTCGGTTTGGTCTTTCGCAAACATCATGCCACTTGACATTCTTGATTTGCTTTTGCAGGCCGCATAAAATGATTTGGCACCTGTGGACTATGCCTTTTGGTACATTTCTGTGTCACAATTTTAAAATTAGGCACGCACATGAGGGCAGAAGGAGCTGACAGACAACACCATCGGCCTGTTGCCAGCAATGCTGTGTTGCAATTCGGAGAGGGGGTGGGGTGGGGGGGGGGCGGCGGCATGGTATTTCAGCATTTCTCAATCATCTTGAAAGTTGAGACTGCCTGTAGTTTTAGTTGGTCCGTTCAAGATTTTTACCATTTGGATACAATGTTCGGATTGAGACAAAAGGGTCTCATTGGCCGAATCATTTTCCCTACAAGCTAAATGATAACGTGTTGCGTAACGGGCAAGAAGGGCTCGCGTAAAAAACTATCAATCGTTCATGTTTTTCTAAACGACAAAATATTCAGTCGGCCTCTGTTTTTGTCACGATTTGATTGGCGACCAACGGGTGGCGCTGTCGGCCCCGCCTGCAACTGCACAGGTGTTGGTCTTTCCAGTCAGTGCCAGTTAAAAGGACTCCCGGCACGACCATTCGTTGTTGGGTCATAGTATGTGTTTGCTTCACTCTGTCAGATGTTGTTCTTGCTGACTTTATTGAATACAATTTGTCAATTACACCCTGCTGATCCCTCCTGCCTGCTTTTTAGGATCCACCACCATCACCACCTTGCAAACTGACAGTTTTTTCAGGTCACAAAAATCTGCTAACTTAAAGGACAACCGAAACCTCCGAACAAGTTGCATCCATAATATGTAAAATCCCTTCAAATGACTTCTACTGAGCGCATTTTACAAAGATTCCACCGCATATAGCTATATATTCAGGAAGTCTTGTTTTCGAGTTGACGACGATCCCCTAAGTGACGTCACGGAGGGAACACCCCTGACCGACAAAGAGACACACAATGCATTTTGGGTACTTTTTTTTCATCTGAAAACACCGGGTTGATCGCGAAATTAAAAGGAATACTACATAAATAACGCAATGGTGAATCGTGTGTCGCAACTAATTGCGGTAACACGCATAAAGAAGGTGTAAGTTTACACAAATTCGCAGCGGACAAATCAGCTCATTTCCAACATAGCTTGTGTGCCATCTTGTGCATTTTCTGGGCGCTACATTGGAGTCCAGATGGCTCGAATTGATATGGAAGGACTTCTTTAATCAATTGCAAACATTTATGCTTTCCTCTTCAGAACTATTTGAATCATATTCATCACTCGATGAGTAACAAGAAAGCATCTCCTCCAACTCTGAACACTCTGAAGCCATTGTTTTGATTCTGGAGCAAGGCAGTTTGTGGCGGAGTATCCTGGTGTGACGTCACAAGGGAGCTGGACTTTCTGAATCTCGCCAGTTCCGAGCTCATTTTGTGGCAGTTTTGGGACATTTTAAGTCATTTTTATTGGTGTTTTGCATTTGACTAAAATATCAGCCTGTGTGTTTTGGGTATCTTAGATGCTATGAAACATTTTTCTGATGTCAGTTAGGAAACAAAAAAATGATGTCGGTTGTCCTTTAATGTTAACACACTACGCAAGCTAACAGCCCAAGAAAGCTTAGGTGGTGTTCATTCCGCTTGACATCAAAGGACATTGGTGCCTGTGGTGAGGCTGACAAAGAAATAAAAAAAAATCCCAATTTGGTGTCACCCACGTAGGAATCGTCGCCATTTTAACGTGAAAGCAGGCAGGCAGGCAGGCAGGCAGGCAGACGGGCAAAGGCAAATTTGCATAAATGCGATGGCGTTCACAAAGATCAAAACAGCTGCAGCAGCTGGCGTAGCACGACGACACTTTGGACTACGGAAGCTTAGTTGGGGAACACATTAAGCTGGTGATTAGGGTTTACATGACCACGGGGGTGTGAATTCGGCACATGTGCTCCACCGAGTGACTTTCCAAACATTCCAGTGCGCGCAGCTGGCGGGGCTGCGAGAAAAAAAATAACAAGCCCGACGTGCACTTTCACCCCTTTGCCGTCAATCACTTTTCAAGTAACGCCGGCGGTTACGTAACATCGCTCCAAAGCATACGAGCTGGTCTGGGTGCGGCCGGGGGCCCAACACGAGACGGTCGTGCATACGCTGTTGAAACCAAGCGGTGAAAAAAAACAAGCGCACACGCATAGTACAAAGCTGCCATTCCGAGAGGTGGCGAGGACGCTCTGGTTACCGACAAGAAAGCAAACTCGAAGCGTTTCAAGTTTGAGGAGCCCTTCACTGTCCTGCAAGAAGTCCCTGGGGAGTTCATCTACTAAACAAAAATCCCACCCAGGGAAGGAAATCAAAAAACCATCATTGTACAAATGTAGCTGGCTATCTAGCTAGCTATCTATTTGCTCTCTATTAGCTATTTAACTAACAAGCCATCTATTAGGTATCTATCTATCTATCTAGATATCTATTAGCTATCTATCTAGATAGCCAGGTATTGGCTGTCTATTAGCTATTTAACAAACTAGCCGGCTATCTAGCTTGCTATCTATTAGTTATCTATGTATCTAGATATATATTAGCTATCTATCTAGCTAACTAGCTATTTGCTGTCTATTAGCTATTTAACTAACTAGCTGGCTATATAGCTTGCTATCAATTAGCTATCTATTTATCTAGATATCTATTAGCTATCTATATAGCTAGCTAGCTATTAACTATCTATTAGCTAGCTAGCTAGCTTTCTATCTATTTTAGTTATTCCGGGTTGATTGAACGCTGGCGCGTGTGGCTGCCGCTGCTCACCCACAGAAAAAAAACGTATCCTCTGACTGTAAAGTGACCTTGAGAGTTTTGAAAGGCGCTTAGAAATGAAATGTATTATTATTATTATTATTATTATTATTATTGTCATCTTTGGGCTAATGAGTGTATGTGTGGGCTTCGCTCAGAGCTGTGAATGGCTGGACATGAAACACACCAATGCCCCTCAGCTAATTGATGACATGTGCGACACTGGGTAGGCGACATCATCACGATGACGCACGACCAAGCAACCGTGCATTCGTTAACCGCACGTGGGTGTGCGCTCTGGACAAGTGATGATTACCCACACCCCCCACGGCCCCCAACAAAGAACAAAATGTCACCACCTGGCACGCAAGTGCTGGTGAATACAAAGCATGTTATTAATGGTCGACAACTTTATGCATCTCCAAACTGAGACCAAAGGAAGCCCCCCCCGACGCATGACGGCTCATGTCCCCCCCCCTATTTTTTTCCAAATTACAGGCATCGCTTAGAATACTGCCTCAACAGTTTAGATGATGCAATCAACTGGCAGAGACTAACCGATGAAGGCAAGGTAGCTTCATTTGGAAAAAAAGTAGTTCCTTCTCACCATCTTTTGCTGCCGTCAAAGTAAGTTGAGGAGCTTTGAGTTGGACCAAAAGCGGTGCCACTTTCCGCGTGGCACCAGTTTGGCTTTTTTTTTTTTTTTGGGGGGGGGGGGGGGGGGATAACACACACACACACACACACACACACACACACGCACACACACACACACACACACACACACACACATATATATATATATATATATATATATATATATATATATATATATATATATATATATATATATATATATATATATATATATATATATATATATATATATATATATATATATATATATATATATATATATATATAATACATTACATTTCTAAGCGCCTTTCAAAACTCTCAAGGACACTTTACAGTCATACGCAAGGTTACTGCTAGCTAGCCTGTACACCACACGTTAGCTTGCACTTTCTGTTGCCTCTCACAGTAGTATATTGATGCTAACGTTAGCACGGGGCTTGTCATAGTGCCACTGACATTTGACTATATCATCGATGGCATTGTTTCATTGCAAATTAGAATATAGCAAATTACAACTTGCTCTCTCCACAAAGGTGAATTCTTCAGTCCATTAAAACTATTTTTTTTACCCGCCCGTTTATTCAAAAGGGGGCGTTTACCTCTTTTGACATCAACGGCACCTAAATCAAGATCATCCAATCAAAATTGCGCTTTCCGCCAACACAAGCCGAAACAGGAAATGAACAGCGTAATAAAAAAACAGCGAGAATACATATTTTGTTTTATCTGGTCATTTTGGTCTGAAAAAGTCGGAAATCCGCCAATCGGCGGAAAATTCTCATCCCTGCCTCTAAGAAAAACGCAGACGCTTTCCTTCCTGAAGTTTTTTTTGTTATGGAAAAAGCCATAAAAGGTGTCTCGAATGTTTGAGTTTCGCCGACACATGAGAATTTTTCTCCCCACAACAGCAAAAACAAACATTTGGCCCGAGATTTCCAGAGGAGCAAAGTCAACGCCGAGCACAATAATTCCGGATCGTTCCGACAATGAACATACAAGCCACGACTTAAGTCAACACTTGCTTACTTAGCATTTTCAAACTGGACGCAAATTACCCCCCGCCCCCGCAAGTCATGTCCCCTTTTTTCACACTGCTATCCAAATGCTGACGGCCTTGGATCAGACCTAAATACTGGTGATGACTTCATCGCTGTGACGTCTTCATCAAAAAAGCAGACAAAAACAAAAGAGTTTGCCCTGATCATAGCAGCGCCGTACCAGCGCAGCCTTCAATGCTGCCCCCCCCCCCAAACCCAAACAGAGGCGCGCCTGGCCATTTTCCACCCAAACAAAATGAGAAATCTTATCCAACCTTCTGCTCAAGAAGTCTTTTTATCTTAAAAGTGACATTTTAGGGAAAAGTGTCGCTGGCGACCAATCATCCAAACAGCGAGCGAGTGGCGCACGTGTCATCCATCCACCCACTCACCACGTGGGAAATCAAACAAGCCTTCCAACGAGATTGTCAATCCACAGCCATTCTAACAAACATTTTCTCTATTCCAATGAAGTGCTGCCTCCGCAAGTGAAAATTCTACAAAATCTTAAGAATAAAACAAAAAGAAATGCTTCATGTCTTTACTAAGTGACAGGGTAATGAGAACCCCCCCCCCCACACACACACCCTATGTGTTACATAAGGCGGTCACGTCGTGCGATGAAGGCGCCAAAATGCGAGCAAGAGGTTAGCCCCGCCTCCTCGTGGCCGACATGGTGCTCCATAGGCAGCACAAAGTCAACAATTGCGGGTTGGCCGCGATAGCCGCTAATGAGGTTTAAAGACGGGAGTGGAACCCCCTCGACGGGGGCGGGGCGGGGGGGGGACGGGTCATATCGTGTCCATGTGCTTGTAGTTTACATAATGCACTGTGAGAGTGACCTGGATTCCGCAGCCGGGGGTCACACCTGTCACCGGGAAATAGTGTGACGGCCACTGTGTCTGACTACGCTTGAAAAGAAAATGCCTGAACCCGGTTTGAGAATTCTGAACTGAGCCAGAGCGAGTTCCACGCTGACACGTACGAAAGAGATCAAGCGGATTGGACAGCGCATTTGGAGTCTCTCACTCTCTCTCTCTCTCTCAGCAGGGATCTGTCCAGACGTGGCGGTGCCAGGCTCTGCTATGATAGGTCCCTGCTCTCAGGTTGGGCAGAGCAGAGGACTATTCCCTGAGGCTACATTGATTACTCCTATTGTCCTGACTGATTACTTCTATTGTCCTGCCTGATTATGGGGTCTACGACTGGCCTGATTGCCCCAATTGCTCTGGTATCACCATATCAGCCTATGTTGCCTAAGCAGTCTGTTGTACGAACGATCCAAATTGAACCTTGCCCACCATGCCGTTTTAGTGAAGGGTTTTACTGTTTTCTGAAAATAGCTTATTTGACTCCCCTTTCAAACCATCTATTTTCTTTCGCTAAGATTTTAACCTCACCATGGTCAAATGTGTGGTTGCTAGCTTTTAAGTGCATATGTACTGCAGATTTCAACAGTAGCCAAAATGGAACTGTATAGTGCCACTTAGCAGTTTTTTTGACAACGATACTAGTGCAGCGTGTTCTACCGGAAACAAATTCCTTGTGTGTTCTACATACTTGGCAATAAAGATGATTCTGATTCTGATTCTGATTCTGAGATTGAGGCCCACTAGTATTATCCCTGCGATGTTGATAGTCTTTTTTTTAGAATTTGTTAAATCTCCCCAATGTATTGCTCTTTACAATTTTCATGCACTCATTTTTGCCTTAAAGTGTTGATCGGTTTGAAATGAATAGGAATTTTGTGTTGCCAAAGGACTCGTAGTTTTTCAAAAACCCCTGCAATGTAAGGTACTGTTACTACTCTCCTTTTAGTATCTATAGAAATTTTGGTTTCATTCCCTATTTTCTTTAGACATTTGTTAAAAGACCACTGAGGGTTACCTTTGTAGGGGGTTTGAAGGGGAGGGCAAACTGTGTCATAAGGAGGGAGTTCAGAAATCTGAGCATGAAGTGGCATGGGTGGGAGGGAATTTGGGAGATCCCCCACTACTCTCACAAAAGGAGCCTTCAATGGCCGCGGCGGGAGCGGCGTGGGGTAGGGGTCTAGGGGAGATGAAAGCGGGCCAGAGCAATCCAAAGGCGTTTTGAGACGCTGCGAGTGGCCCCATCTCATATTCACTCGAGACACAGTATGGAAGGCAGGGATGAGAATGACAAATGAGAAAAAAAGTATTATTTAAAATAACTTTGTGATAATACTCACCATTAATATGAATGGTTTTCTCTTCCTCATGATTGGTAAAAATCTAGCCAAACTATCGGAATAAAAGTCAACTTGCCGGGTACATACAAAAGGGTCCTGCTAGCTGGCCTGCACACTGCTCATGAGCTTGCACGCTTACTTTCTGCTGCCTCTCACAGTAGTATATTGATGCTAACGTTAGCATGAGGCTAGTCATAGAGCCACTGACATTCGCCTGTTTCATCGATGGTATTGTTTCATTGGGCAGTGGCAGGTCTGTTTCATCCGTGATGGGGTTAGGCGTCCCAGCCACCACGATTCTCCCTATCTAAGTGAGCATGCCACATCGACAGTAGGTTATTGTAGGGCCTGTCTACCTACGCATGTAAAGCCTGGACCAGGCAGATTGTGTGGAGGAAACCACTAGACTGGTTCAACGGGCATGAAGGTGGGCCCAGCAAAGTGTTATGGAGCGCAAGTAGGGCACAGTGAGACACGTAGAACACTGTGGTCATCCACTGCATCCCGACCCATCCCCAGCCACCTTGACTCTGTGTTGCCACTGGATTCAGATGGGCTGGGACGAGAGAGTGAGGCAGACGACATTGCGCAACTCTCCTTCACTTTAATCAGACTCACGTGCAAGTCATCTTCACCTCAGAGAAGATGGCCATCTCTTGTCAAAGAGGACGAACACCATTGTTTCATTGCAAATTAGAATCGATCAAATTAGAACCTGTTCTCTCCACAAAGGCGAATCAACTTTATTTTTTTACTCGTCCGCTTATTCAAAAGGGGGCGTTTATCTGTTTTGACATCAACGGCACCTAAATCAAGATCATCCAATCAAAATTGCGCTTTCCGCCAACACAAGCCGAAACAGGAAATGAACAGCGAAAAAACACAAATACATATTTAGTTTTATCTGGTCATTTGGTCTGAAAAAGTCGGACATCCACCGAGTGGCGGAAAATTCTCATCCCTGGGAAGGGCAAAGTTGGTGGATGACCCACCCCCACGCCAGTGAAGGTGTCAGTATTTGGCACCTTGGTGCAATTGGACGTGGGAGGTCGCAGAGTTGCTCATCAGGGCACGGCCGTCACAGGAGCACTTCCAGGAAGACATGCCAGACTTTGACTGAGGGGAGGTGGGAGGGGAGGTGGCGAAAATCCACACGGCACAAGCCCCAAAACACCCCAATTCAGTAGCTGGAAAGGAATGTTTTGCACTTGGGGGTTGGGCGGGTGTCTGCCTGGGGCTTTGTCGGGAGGTGCCGGGAATGTTCGTGGGGGAAGGGTGTGTCTCACAGGGTTTGAGGCAGTGGTTCTTAACCTGGGTTTCAGCGAACCCTCGGGGTTCGGTAAGTCGGTCTCAGGGGTTCGGTGGATCCTCCGCCACAGAGGTCCACCCTAAATCTAGTCTGCAGTCAGTAGGCACAGTCATTGGAAGAAGGGTTCGGTGAATGAGCAGATGGAACTGGTTGGGTTCGGTGCCTCCAACCAGATTAAGAACCACTAGTTTGAGGCCTTGTTTATCAGAATCAGAATCCAAATCAGAAAACCTTTATTCGTCCCACAATGGGGAAATTTGTTTAGCTGCGGTGGGTCCCCCGAAATGAACATTCTTTCAAAGAGCATAAATTACACTACATTCGCAAGTTACAGGAAGCGTCGCAAAAACACGGTTTTGGATTTCGAAGCTTCAAATGAATCAAACGACATCGCGGCGCGTGAAAGTGGACCAAGATCCAGATCAAACTTTGACATTTTTCCAAGTGCATACGTCTATGAATGAAGCGCCGTGTTTGCTGTACCAACAAGTACGGTCACAGTTGAAACTCAAAGCAGCCGAAGCGTCCCCGAATCGTATGGCGCCCCCTGGATCAGGATGCGAATCGAATGCGAACCCTCAGAAGCTATGCGTCTCCCAAAACATGTAAATACAAAGCTGGCCACCAGAGTAAATACAGTGATACCTCAGTTTACGAACTTAACTGGTTCCCAGAAAGTATGTGTAAGGTGAGAAGTGTGTTTTCCAAACGTTAATTTCCCATAGGAAACCATTAAAAAGGTTTCCAGGTCCCCATAAAACATTATTTTCTACTAAATAAGACTTAAAACTACACAAAATACACCTTATTTTATGTAAAATGTGTGTAAATGTGTGGTTCCCGAAAAATAGTTCGTATGCCAAGATTAGATTCTCGCAAATGTAATGTTCGTAAGGCGAAAAGTTCGATAGCTAAAGCATTCCTATGCTGAGGTATCACTATACTCATAAAAAAAAAACAAATAAAAAAAACCTTAGACTTACCAGTCCCCTCCTTGTTTCCATTCTGGTGTGTCCGCAGCTCTTCGGACTTGTAGAAGTCGATGCTGGCGTACGAGTTGACGCCGCCATCGCTGTTGCCGACAGCCGCCGCGCCTCCTCCGACAGCAGAACCGGACCCTGAAAAGAGACGCGGGGACGCCTGGCTCCCCGGGGGTCCGTCCGAAGCCAAATGGGGGCTCTCGTTGTTGGCCAGGTCCAAGTCGATGTAGTTCAGGCCCTGCTCACCGCTGGCAGTCTCCTGTCCAACAAGGGGCGGCGAAAAGGGGGAGAGGGACGATGCGGCCAGGAAGCTTTCGGAGCAATGGCGCCTGCGTCCTTGCGGGTCGGCGCGGATCACTTTGGCTCCACGGTCGGGGTCGGGCCCCGACTTGGCTAACGCAAAGTCCAGACCCAGCGAGGCCGCCGACAGCTCGGTCCGGTTCGGGGAAGCTTCTTTGGCCAAGACGCCGGGAACCGCCTCGTCATTCAGGTTGAAGGTCATCAGCGTATAGTCGCCGCAGGACGCGGGGACGATCTCCCGGACCTTTCCCAGCGTCGCCTCGGCGATCGCCGTCTCTTGGCGAGGGCCGCCGTGAGCAAGGGCCAATGTCGGAGGTGTGGGAGGGGTGTGGAAAGGCGGGAAGACCAGTGGGGCGTGTGGCGAGGGCGAAGGAGATGGGCCCAGGTCCATGTTGACGTATTCTGACGCGGCCGGCGGGGTGACGGGGCCGGACCGTCGGCGGGATATGGAGGCAAAGCTGCCCAGGCAGGACACGGGCCTGTGATGAGGATGCTGGTGGTTCGCGGCACCGGGGCTGGATGACCCGCGCCGAGGGCCCCGTCCTCGCCCCCCTTCCCCCTTGCTGTCGTCCCCTGTGAACTCAATACTGACGTACTCGCCGGGGCTCTTGGGTTCCGGGGCCACGGGGTTCTCGCGGACCCTGGGAAGCGTGTTGGCCTTGGACACGTCCACAAACAAGCTGACGGGTCTGCTTCGAGAGTGGATCTTGTGTGTTGGGATCCCGCCGGAGCCTCGTGGCTGCTGGGACTTGGTTCCATCTTGGGAGGGGGCCCGTTCCTCGCTTTCTCCGAGGCTCTCGCTGCTGGCTGAGCTGGACGAGTACGAGGAAGAGGAAAGCGACAGGTGGCGTCCCGGCATCCACGCGCCGGCGACCGCTTGCTCCGGAGGACCACCGACTGTCCGAGCCGCCCCCCTTCCGCCGCCGTCAAAGTGTCTGGAGGAGGGCTTGTGTTTGTAAGAGCGCGGCAGCGAGTAATAAGAGTAGACGGTCTTGGGGAGTGGCTGTTGGGCGCTGCTCTCCGAGCGACTGTGTCCGGAGGGAGGAGGAGGGCTGTCGTTGATAGAACGAGCGCTGATGGGTGACATGTTCATGTAGTCGCTACCTGCCCTGCTGTCGGCACTGCCGCCGCCCAGCCAAGACGCCGAGGAGAGACCACCGCGTTGATCGGGCGAGCAGCTGCTACTGGGGGACATGATCATGTAGCCGTCGGAGGTGGGCGGGGGGCGGATTTGCTGAGGGGGGGACACACTGCTGTTGGGCGTCATGGCCATGTAATCGTCGCCGGGTTTGGGCTCCGAGTCCGGGACGGAAATGGCCGGTGACTGGGACAAGGACGCCGGAGGCTGAGTCACGCCTGGCAACATGGACATGTAGCCGTTGTCCAGTGCTAAATCCACAGCCGACGGGATACCCGGTTGACCTTTGAATTCTCCCGCCAGGTCGAAGTAAGCCCCCCCTCCGTCCCCCGATCCGGCACCTGCCAGAGCTTCCCTCTGCGTGGCGGAGGACGTGGACGAGAAGGACTCACGACTGGCGCTCCTGGACATGACGGCGTAGTCCGCCGAGTCTTCCTCTGCTGGCTCCTCGGCTCGGTGCCGGCAGGGGGCCAGCCGCTCCAGGGCCATGGGAGGCAAGGAGGCCCGCTTGCTTAGCAACCGACGTTCCGCTTCGCATTCCCGGCTGGAGGAACGCCGAATGAGCCTCGCGGCCTGGGCTTGGGAGCCGCAGCTCGGCAAGGAGCCGGACGTCACGCCGCTTGGATTGACACCGCCGACGCCGTGCTGACCCATTAAAATGTAATTGGCCCCCTCCTCGCCGACACTGCTAGCCGAGCTTCCGGGCAGGCTGGGGGAGACCGGGAGCGGCTGTTCCCCCGGACTGGAGCCGTATTCGTCGGAGGAGCCGTAGTCGCTGGGTGACCCAGAGATAGAGGCACAACGACTGTAGGGGCCGGACCCCGCCCCGGGAGCGACGGTCGCGAATTCCGATCCGGGGGACAAGCTTGGGGCAGGAGAGGGCGCCGGCGTGGAAATGGAGCGCATCAGACCGAGGGGCACTTTGGCGGTTGAAGCGAGGCCCGGCCGAGTCAACTTTGACCTGAGGACGGGGGTGCCGGAGCAAGAACCGTTGGCCGAGGGACTGGAGCCGGCAACCTCCTCGCTTTTTCCGCCATCGCTGGCAGCGCGAGAGCGCAGAAAGCCATGGCGAGGGGTGGGGGAAGCGCTGGCACTGCTCAGCCCTGCGGCGCCGTTAGATCCTGCGGGCGGCTCGGTTCTGGGCCGGCGGGTGAAGCCCACCTGGCTGGGAGGGGGATTGGAGTGGTGGCGGCGCGTGGGAACGCTGATTGGGTTGGAGGCTGTCGCACCCCCACCCGGCCCCGAATTTGACTGAGATTTACTACGCTGCCGAAACTCCTCACTGAGTGCTTTCATAGCCTCCAGCAACGTTTCGTGCATATTTTGGGCCACCACCGAGTCATCCACCTGCAGGTTTGAACAAAAACACAAAGCACAGCTGATTTTTGCGGGGGTCATCGGATAGACGGCGCTAATATCAGGAATGTGGTCGTCATGTTTATGCTACTGTTTTTCATGCATTCGGACAGTTGGGCCATCGCATCGATGCTAATTGGTATTTGTGTCTGTGTAAACTCTCAGTCGTACAGGAGTGGTCCATCGATGAGAAGGTCAGCGAACTAATTTTTTTCTGGCAGTTGCCAGAGCAAATGGGGCCAGTTGTAGACGCCATAATCAGGCAGGACAAGAGAAGTATTCAGTCAGGACAATAGAAGTAATCAGTGTAGCCTCAGGGAATAGTCCTCTGCGCCCCCTAACCTGAGAGCAGGGACGTGTCATAGCAGATCCTGGCACCGCCACATCTGGACAGTAGGGATATATATATATATATATATATATATATATATATATATATATATATATATATATATATATATATATATATATATATATATATATATATATATATATATATATGTCTGTGTAAGCTCTCAGTCGTACAGGAGTCCATCGATGAAAAGGTTTCTTCTGGATGGGCTCAGTCGAGCCACTTCTTCTCAACATAGAGACGAGCCAGATGAGGTGGCTCGGGTATCTGATTAGAATGCCCCCTGGACGCCACCCTGGTGAGGTGTTCCGGGCATGAAGATCCCGTGGATGACTCTGGACACGCTGGAGAGACTGTCACCCAGCTAGCTTGGGAACGCCTTGGGATCTGCCAGGAAGAGCTGGAAGAAGTGACTAGGGAGAAGGAAGTATGGGCTTCCCGACTGAAGCTGCTGCCCACGCAAACCGATCCCAGATAAGCAGCAGACAATGGATAGATGGGCTACTTTGAACATGAAGGGGAGCGAGGGACTCACCTGCATCCAGAACTCGCCAGGGCCCGTCACGGCGGAGCGGCCCACCTCCACGAAGAAGAAATTTTCCGAGTGGCCGCAGCGCCGGACGTTCATAAGCTGCAGAACCACAGCTGCCGCGTCCGAGTTGAGCTTGACAAAGTTGATGGTCTTGTCGGTCAGGCAGAGGCGGTAGATGCCCACCAGGTTTTTGGTCTGGCCCAGACCTTTGGGCCAGACCTTCACCTGCCACACCTCTTTGAAGGCCGGCCCGGGGTTGGGGACGCCATAGTCGCCAGCGCCTCCCTTGTCGGACGGGTTCTTACCTAAAGAGTGTGGGGGCGAGAAATGTTGGTTGGTTGAGACTCCAGCCCGCGTCGCAACCGGATGCGGCCCTTTTGAAAGGACTTGTCGCGGCTTATCAGATTTTGCGAACAGATACGAGTGCAACGTGAGCGCGCGGCAGCTTGACTGACCGGCTCCGTACCTGCGGGCTCCGCATTCGGGCTTTGTCGTCTCCGTACACGCAGCCTGACGCGCATATGCGAAAGCACATACCAGGGTGGAAAATGTCCACAACGATGTGGGCAGAGGGAGGGCAGAAGCGACCTCGGTAAACTGACACCTACTGACAGAATGTCGGTGTGGGAAGCTCTTGAAGCCATCGAGGGGGGAAGATTCAAGAGGTCGGCAACGGTTGTCACCCTTCAGCAATGGCTGAAGCGAAAGCTCTCAACAACTTATTACAACATGGGTGTCAAACTCGAGGCAAAATGCGGCAAAAAGCAAATTACCGTATTTTCCGGTGTAAAAGGCGCACCCAAAATAAGCCCATTTTCTTGAAAGCATGACCCTGAGCCAGACATGGGCAAACTACGGCCCGCGGGCCACATACGGGCTGCTGAACTTGTCCAAATTATAGTAAAAACAGTGTCTGAAACTCATGACAAAAAGTTAGCGGATATCAGGGCAGACAACTCTGAAAAGTTGCCTGCCCCATTTTTCACAACTTCAAACACAATAAGATGACTAATCTCAAAAAAAAAAACATTGTTGGGAAATATCAAGGATATTTTTTTAATTAAGGAAGTACCAACCACAGATGCTCCCTTGCTTAATTTATTGTAAATATCCCTTGCTGAAGATTTTGCTCCAGTTGTCATACACTGTTCGTCATGATGCACAATGGAAAGTTTGCGTTGCGTCGTCTGCTACAAGCCACGTGAACTCCTCTTTCCACTATGCTTTTAATAATAATAATACATTTAATTTCTGAGCGCCTTTCAAAACTCTCTAGGACACTTTACAGTCACGGGATAATGTACGTTTATGTTTTGTAGCGTCATAAATTTTGTTAGCTTCTTTTGAATCTTTCTTCAAGGGCTGAGGTTCTGCCCATCTACTTTGGAAAATGTTATATGCACGACCTTATAACGCTCGGGAAAGTCTGGAAGCATGAAGCAGGCTTCTGATTGGCTGCCATGCGGTGTATGCCAATATAAACTGCAGGCAGGATATTTAATACAAGCCTGTCTGTGTGCTTGGCAACAATACACGTGTACTGTGTGCGCGTGAAGGTGAGGGCGCCCGTGTCGAGTTTGTAGAGCGCGCGGTCAGGACAATACATCTATGATTTTGCGGAGTTTAACACAAGTAGATATTATTGAGCTTGAGTATTTCGTTGTGTAATAATATGTTTTGAATGTTGAAAGTGATTCCATGTTTCAGTAAATGTTGATTTCTTTAACTTTGCACCTTCGATTGAAACTTATTAAAACCACATGCAATCTTGATAAATCACAGTGCATATGTTATTTTAATCTATATACATTTCCTCCTCCTAGTGTCTGCGAAATAGTATGTAAATGACATATCTTGCATATTTCTTGAGACAAATTTATTAACTGATAAGAGCTATTTTTCACATTTGAAATTCATTTAATAAATTGGGTACATGGACAACATTTAATGCTTTAGTATATCCGGACCAAACACTCCCTTCAAATGCTCCTGTCAAATTTTAGAACCCATTGTGGCCCGTGAGTCAAAAAGTTTGCCCATCCCTGCCCTGAGCCTTAGAACTAAAGTCATATTGAGCCAGAAGAGTCTCACAACTGTCGGCAACAATTAGTTTGACACCCGTGTGTTACAAAAACAAGCAACTTGTGTTCTGTGCCCCCCCTCCCACCTCGGCCATTGACAATTGACAACCATTTGCTGACAACGACGCAACATTCACCGGCCTTCTGCCACAACTTCTGCAGATCGGATGTCTGGCAACGTCAAAAGAAAAAAAAAGTGGAGGCGCCTTTCGGAGTTCAAAGCCGAGCCCGAATCGACGTTGGGTGCCAAGTGGAGTTGCGGCTTCTTGGCTGTGCATGTTTGGACACGCAGGCACCCGACACGGCGAATGCGCTGGATGACTCACTCCAGACCATGCGTGGCTGTTTTGTGCCTTTTAGGCATCTTCCTCCATTCAGATTTACAACAGGAAGGAGTAGAGAGTTGGGGTATCGGGGGGGAGGGCTGAATGAGAGAAGGCGGAAGGATATCGGCGACTGTAAAAACGAAACGTGTCTGTATAAATAATAATTTATACAGACACATATAATAAGTTGCAGCGCTAATGAAGGTTTGGCATCGTTTTAATTTGGAGGCCACACACAAAGTTTTTGTTGGGCGGCCACAAACTTCGCTCACACCAAGTACAGTGCAGTCAAACGTCTCCGTTCTCGTACAATTGGGTTTTCGACCCAAAATTTCGGATTATTTATGCCTCGTTTACAACCAAAATTCGGTTGTCGATTAAAGTGAGCACACCTAAATGCACCTCTGGACTCCACTCCATTTCCTATTACAGTGGCTTATGAACACCGTGGCTAACAAACTTTTCAGCTTATGAACGTTAAATTCACGAGAATTTAATCTTGGCATACGAACTATTTTTCGGGATACACACGGAGCGCCACAATGAGTGATGTGTCTTTCGCGAACGAGCCCGTTCTCCTAACAAGGAAATGGCTTGTTAGGAGCTATTTCAATATGCAAGGCTAGCCACGGATGGTTCGAGAACTTTAAGCGTCGTACAGGGATTCACAGTGTCATTCTTCATGGTGAGGCAGCCAGTTCTGACGATAAAGCCGCCAAAGCTTACAAGGAATCATTCCTCAAGATGGTGGAAGAATAAGGCTACATTCCTCATCAAGTGTTTAATGCTGATGAAACCGGTCACTCCATTCCATCAAGCCATCAACGACCATCATAACAAAGGTAAATAAAACAACTTTATTATAAAGTAGTTTCCTTATTTAATTACAATACCATAGCACATTTATCATACATAAAATAAGGTATATTTTGTGTAATTTTAAGGCTTAGAATTTTAGAAAGTAGAAAATCATGTTTTATGGGGACGTGGGAACGGATTATTCTCATTTCAATGGTTTCCTATGGGAAATTAATTTTTGGGATCCACACTTTTCGCCTTACACACTTCTGGGAAGCAATTAAGTTCGTAAACCAAGGTACAACTGTACGTCACTTCCTCGTGTCACGTCTCATTGTTACCGACACATTATCCTTGTGTCGTTCAGTTGTGAGTCGGACGTGTTTTTATTGTTCAATCACGATATAAAATAAAAAATAAGCAAGGCATTGATCGCATTGATTATAATGGGAAACGTTTCCATTTTCGACCAAATCGGTTTTCAAACAGGTTTCTGGAACGCATTATGGTCGAAAACCAAGGTTTAAACCGACACCTCTGGACAAGTTGCGTCCATAATTTGTAAAATCACTTCAAATGATTTCTACTGAGCATATTTTACAAAGATTACACGCCATATAGCTATATTTTACCTTTTAAGACTCATGCTGAATATTCATGAAGTCTTGTTTTTGAGTTGATGATGATCCTGACGTGACGTCACATTCGGTACGCCCGTGACTGAGAAAGCGACGCACAATGCATTTTGGGTACTTTTTTCATCTGACAACACCGTGTTGATCGCGAAATTAGAAGGAAAATTACATAAATAACGCGATGGTGAATCGTTGTGTGTCGCAGCCAATTGCGGTAACACGCATAAAGAAGATGTACAAATCAAATTCACAAATTCCCAGGGGACAATCAGCCCATTTCCAACGGAGCTTGTGCGCCATCTTGTGCATTTTCTGGGAAGCTATATTGGAGTCCAGACGGCTCAAATTTATACGGAAGGACTAATCGATTGTAAACATTCATGCTTTCCTCTTCAGAACTAATTGAATCATATTCATAACTGGATGAGTAACAAGAAAGCATCTTCTCCGAACTCTGTGAAGCCATTGTTTTGATTCTGGAGCAAGGCAGTTTGTGTATGAGTATCCTGGCGTGACGTCACAAAGAAGTGGGCGGGACTTTCTGGATCTCCCTCGTTTCGAGCTCATTTTGTGGCAGTTTTGCGACACAAAGTCATTTTCATTGGTGTTTTGCATTTGACTAAAAATATCAGTTTTGGGTATTTTAGATGCTATAAAACGTTTTTCTGATGTCAGTTAGGAAACAAAAAAATATTGTCGGTTGTCCTTTAAGTGTATTTGAGTGCTGAACAATTCCTCAAATGCCAATCAACAAAACATTGTGGTGCCATTTCGATGTTTGGGAAATACTGAAAAAAGAACAAAACCCCCAAATAATTTCTGGCTCATTTTCGGCCACCCGTCAGTCAGCTTTATTGGATTTTTCAGAAATAAATTTTGTTACACTTAATCCAAGTGGCGCGCCACCATGCTTTTTTTTCACACCGCAACAACCCGGCTTTTGTCCCCCACCATAACCCCTCCGGCTTCCCCCGCCCACATCCAATTTGGCCTTGGAACTTTTGCCCAGGGCCATCGGGCGTGCCCCCTTTGCTCCTTCTAACCTCGCCGTAGCGTGCGGAGGGCTTCCATCCTAGTTTGCCGCCCCACGCCAAAGTTCAGCTCGCATGTGTTCCCAGTTATCCAGACAGCAAGAAGAGGGGGCATTTAAGGACGGCACGCACACACGCACGCGCGCACGGTCACAAACCGCCGAAAAAAACAAACAGCAGGAAAAGCTCAAACTGGTGGCGCGCGTCTCCCGCTAGCCGGTTAGCCTTGCGTCGAGGTAGCAGACGGGAACACAACGTTCCCTCCCGCGTTCTTTGAAAGAGCTGCTCGACCGGGTCACAAGAAAACAACGCCGGTGGGGAATCCCATCGGGGTGAACAATTCCAAACGGGAATTGCAGCACAATGCCATTTTCAAATCGTAGACAAGGAAATGTCAGCGCTGAGGGAAATAAAACACCCCAAAATATTTTTTTCCAAAACTTTTGTTTGGTACTCAAGTTATCCAGTCGCAAAGCACGAGTGTCAGGGACTATGCTAGCCGTTACCTGCTTCATTAATAATGGCCCTAACACTAGCTATCTAGCCAGCTATCTATTTGCTGTTTATTAGCGATCTGGCTAGCTAGCTAGCTATCTAAGTGATTAGCTAGCTAGCTATTAGCCATATGACTGCCTAGCTCTCTATCTAGCTATCTAATAGCTATCTACATATTAGCTAGCAAGCTTTCTATCTATTTGAGTGACTTACATGTTGAGTGAACGCTGGTGCACGTGGCTGCCGCTGCACACCCACAGAAAAACGTACCGTGTGACTGTAAAGCGACCTTGAACGTTTTGAAAGGCGCTTGTAAATGAAATGTATTATTATTATTATTATTATTATTAGTATTATTATTATTATCATAAGCCTATTGTCTTTGTCTTTTCTGTAATACCATACAATAGCTATCTGGTTGGCTGGCTAGCTATCTAGCTATTAGCTATCTATTGGCTTGCTAGCTAGCTTTCTATCCATTTGTCTTACTATTCTATTTGAGTTACTTCCGGGTTGAGTGAACGCAGGCGTGTGTGGCTGCCACTGCTCACCCACAGAAAAAAATGATCATGTGTCTGTAAAGTGACCGTGAGAGTTTTGAAATGAAATGTATTATGATTATTATTACAGTAAAGTCTCGTTATATCGATATTCAAGGGAGTCCGAAAAAATATCGATATAACCGGGACTATCGATATATCCGACCCTGTTTGCATGTAATTTTCTCCATGCGTGCATAGAAATAGTATCGATATAACCGGGACTATCGATATATCCGATATCGATATAACGAGACTTTACTGTACTACTACTACTACTACTACTACTACTACTGTACTACTATTTCACGTCCCCTCAATTCAAAAACGGGCTGCTGTTGAGGTGCTGGTGGGGGGGTTTAAATAGAGAAAGCGCCGCTTTCACGGCAACGGCTGTGCGGGGTAACCCAAAAACCGAGCGCATTCCATTGCATTCCAAAGGAAATCCAGGGAGGGAGGGGGATGGAGTGGGGGTGTTGGGGTCGTGGGTTCATGCCAAGCGGGGACCATTTCTTGAATGCTTTTAAAAAGGAGCCACTTTGGAGTCACGCTGTTTCAGGGAAGGGGTGGGGGTTCGCTACAATTGAGAGACATGATTGTTCCATGTTTTTCAGGCCGACTCGTGAGGGTCCGGGTGCGCCTCCGGAGGCACCTTCAACCACTCAGCTGCATGAAACGCTATCAAGTGGAACCAGCCGCACCCCCGTGGGCGCCGCGCCCTTGCCGTCGCGTCAAAGCCCAAAGATAAGTGAAGCTACCTGAAGCCGAGGCGGAAATCCGTGCGCAAAGCCGAGAATAGCCCCCACCCCCACCCCCGACTGAGGCTTCCCGCCGTGGCTTTTTTCGGCACAAAGGGCGACACTGTGCCTGCACCGGCGGATACTCGAGACAGCAATTAGGGCCTAATTAGGGGGATGAACGGTGCTTAGCTGGGCTTAAGGCCCAATCGGGCCGCGCGCGTCTCAGCGGCAGCCGTCCGACGATTCGCTCCTCTGCCACAAACGTTCGCATCTCAACTTGCGTTCGCTTTCACAAGCTTTTTTTCCACACATGCACATATACTGTTTTATATATACTGTATATGATTTCAACAAAATGTCAGAATGTATTATTTAAAATAACTTTGTGATAATACTCACCATTATTATGAATGGTTTTCTGTTCCTTGGTAAAAATCCAGTCAAACTATTGGAATAAAACGTCAACTTGCCGGTACATACGCAATGTTTCTGCTCGCTGGCCTGCACACTGCTCATTAGCTTGCACGCTTGCTCTCTGCTGCCTCTCACAGAAGTACAGTAAAGTCTCGTTATATCGATATTGTTTATCTTGATAATACTGCTTATTCCGATACTATTTTCATTTCCCGTCAAATTTCTAGTCTTTTTATGTATAATTAGTTCCGTTTAGTACGATACATGGTTATTACTACGGTTATTACTACGGTTACTACGGTGCTCTTTTTCATCTCCCGCCGGCCATTTTGCTATGTTTATATCGATATAAAAGCAGTTTAAGGTGAATCGATATTTGCTTAGGGGTTTCTATACAGTACCACCATTATCCAAATCTGTATCAGTCGCGCCGTTGGTCACATGATTTGGTCACGTGACTGGTAGAGTGTAGCAGATGCCATTTTCTACCAGCTTCCGTGTTTTGAACTGTCATACGCGAGCACAATAAAAAGGGCGTAGCAGAGCTTATATATAGTACTGTTGTTCAACACCAATTCAAACCATGGGGAAACGTAAGAATTGTGACCTCGGAACGAAGGAACAAGGCAATAGTGGCTGTCGAGGAGAATCCAACAAGCAGCAAATCCTCCATCGCAAAAGAGTTCGCAAAAGAGTTCGACATGCCGCAGAATACTTCATCAACGTAAGTAATGTAAACGTTGTAGTCATCCATGTATTTAATTGTGTTGTATTCATATATCTTTATAGCTTGCAACAATCACTGTTTTTCATATGTTTGTACGTGGTTTCGTGTGTGTATAGAACGTGAGAACTTTACATTGGTTGCATTTTTGAAAGGAAATAGTCATTAAAAAAGTGTGAAGACGTTTTTATTTTATGCAGACGTTTATTTTTCACTTCACTACTGTACAAAAAGCATGCTAGATACGCAATCCATGAACCCAATGATAAAATTACATGCCATATCAAAGATCCCCCATTTACGTATGCCCCCCCCCCCCTTTTTAATGCAGTTCGCCGCGGGACGGATATATCGATAGTACGGTGCAACTCCAGAGAATATCGATATAACTGGACTTTGATGGTAACGTTAGCATGGGGCTTGTCATCGTGCCACTGACATTCGACTGTTTCATCGATGCTATTGTTTCATTGCAAATTAGAATTGGTCTAATTAGAACCTTTTCTCCCCACAAAGTCGAATCAACCTGATTTGTTTTTACTCGTCCGCTTATTCAAAAGGGGGTGTTTACCCGTTTCGACATCAACGGCACCTAAGTTAAGATCATCCAATCAAAATGCCGCTTTCCGCCAACACAAGCCGAAACAGGAACTCAACAGTGAAAAAGCGACAATACATATTTAGTTTTATCTGGTCATTTTGGTCTGAAAAAGTCGGAAATTTGCCGATCGACGGATAATTCTCATCCTTGCATCTATTTCTGACCCTCTGCTAAAAACTAGCGCTCTACTAACTAAGGTGGGGCGCTGCACCGAAGAGCAGTTGCCCGGGCCCCACTACTACACCCAGGTGGCCGGGGCAGGTACACCATAAAAAGCAGCGCCCCCATTTGCAAGGGGCCTTTTTCTCAGTTGAAAAGCGGCCCGTGAGTACCCCCACCCCCATGATTATTTCAAACATGAAACTACATCCCGCCGGGTTTTCAAAAGAGCCTCTCAGGGCGGCGAGCCACCCCCCCAGGGCGTGTCCGCGGGCAGCATCTCTTGGCTGCGGGTCCGCAGTCCGCAAGCTATGAATTCTTCCAGTCGCGAACAAGTTGTCCAGTGTGCGGACAACGATTACTGGCGGCAATGAGGATAGTGCTTGCCGTGTGCGTCGAGACTGGTTACCTGTGTCAGCAGCAGACACAGAACTGGCCAGTCGCCACTTTCACCCATCGCCACCAAATTTGGTGGATGACGATAACGAGACAGTGGTTGCCACCACGCCAGGAAGTCAGCCCAATCGTCGACAGCGAGTTGACGTGTCTATCATAGCGAAACACGTGAAAAAAGTCTTGTGGACCCAAACCTGAAAGCAAAAAGTTTGGGTATCCAAAACTTGTGCCCACTGTCGCCGATTGGGCCAATTCGGCACCATGTGTCGTCACACACGGTCCCGAGACCTCTTAAAGGGCAACCGACACCATTTTTTTGTTTCCTAACTGACATCAGAAAAACGTTTTATAGAATCTAAAATGCCCAAAACACGCAGGCTGATATTTTTAGTTAAATGCAAAACACCAATAAAAATGACTTAAAGTGTCCCAAAACTGCCACAAAATGAGCTCAGAAATGGCGAGATTCAGAAAGTCCCGCCCCCTTGTTCGTGACGTCACGCCAGGATACACTGTCACAAACTGCCTTGCTCCAGAATAGAAACAATGGCTTCAGAGAGTTCAGATTCGGAGAATATGCTTTCTTGTGACTCATCCAGTTATGAATATGATTCAAATAGTTCTGAAGAGGAAAGCATAAATGTTTGAAATCGATTAAAGAAGTCCTTCCGAATCAATTCGAACCATTTGGACTTCAATGTAGCGCCCATAAAATGCACAAGATGGCGCACAAGCTCTGTTGGAAATGTGCTGATTTGTCCCCTGGGAATTTGTGTAAATGTACCGCTTTTTTATGCGTGTTACCGCAATTGGCTGCGACACACAATGATTCACCATTGCATTATTTATGTTATTTTCCTTCTAATTTAACCATCAACAAAGTGTTTTCAGATGAAAAAAAGTACCCAAAATGCATTGTGTGTCGCTTTGTTGGTCAGGGGCGTTCCCTCCGTGACGTCATTAGGGAATCGTCATCAACTCGAAAACAAGACTTCCTGAATATTCAGCACGAGTCTTAAAAGGTGAAATAGAGCTATATGCGGTGATATCTTTGTAAAATGCACTCAGTAGAAGTCATTTGAAGTGATTTTACAAATTATGGACGCAACTTGTCCAGAGGTGTTGGTTGTCCTTTATTCAAATGCACAACACCAATAAAAAGGAACTGAAGTGTCTAAAAACTACTTCAACTTGAAACCGCAAGTGGCCAGTTTCATAAGGTCCCGCCCCCTTGTTCGTGGTGTCACGCCATGATGTCTTGCCTTGCTCGAGAATCCAAACAATGGCTTCAGATTCGGAGAATATGCTTTCTTGTTACACATCCAGTTATGAATATGATACAAATAGTTCTGAAGAGGAAAGCATACATGTTTGCAATCGATTAAAGAATTATATGTGCCATTTTGAGGCAACATTGGGGGAAAATGTATCACCCAAAAAGAGGCAGAAAATGGCGTCCAAGCTCCTGTGAGGAATTAATCAGCCCGCTTCCACAGGTTGACAAATTCCTTCCATGGAGCTTGGTCGCCCTCTTCTGGCGGCTTTGTTGGTGCAACACGAGGTTTTCAGACCAAACAAGTCCAGCACAATACACTGATGTGATGGAAGGACTGCTACAATGTGTGCTTTTTTTCGGTCATGGGCATTCCTTCAGTGACGTCACGTACAGACTCGTCACCAACTCAACAAGACTTCCGGAATATTCAGCGCTAGTCTTAGAACGTAAAATATAGCTAGCTATATGCGGTGGAATCTTTGTAAAATACGCTCAGTAGAAGTCATTTGATGCCATTTTACAAATTATAGACACAACTTGTCCAGAGACGTCGGTTGTCCTTTAAATGCTTGTCTACTGAGATTTATCAACAGCATTGCACTACGGCAAAGAGATCGAGCTCAGGAGTTTTGCCGTCACCAATCTGCCACTTTACATAACAGAGCAGCAAGGGCACCTTGAACCCCTGGGATCCTGTTTGCCCAGATTGCGTCACTGAGCTTGAGAGGCAATTGGGCGGAAGGTCCAACAGGTGACTCCCAAGCCGCCCTCCGCACCGTTGCTTCGACAGCTGTGTTGACACAGCGGGCCGAAACACGCCGATTGTGGAATGTGAGCTTTTAACCTACTTGCGAGCACTTGGGCAAAACGCAACCCAACCAAAATTGACTGAAGCTTCTTCTCAGGTACCCGTATACTGCGAATACTGCAAACAGGTGCAGCCACCCATGCTTTAACTTTCTGACACAATTCATAAAAGCTGTTGTAGCCATAGCGAACCCAGTATTTACACAATGGCCGTAATTGATAAAATTACAGTTATATACATATACACACAGTCACACATATACGCACACACACAGATACACACGATATGTGTATATATATATATATATATATATATATATATATATATATATATATATATATATATATATATATATATATATATATATATATATATATACACAGTAAAGTCTCGTTATATCGATATCGGATATATCGATAGTCCCGGTTATATCGATACTATTTCTATGCACGCACGGAGAAAATTACATGCAAACAGGGTCGGATATATCGATAGTCCCGGTTATATCGATATTTTTTCCGCCTCCCTTGAATATCGATATAACGAGACTTTACTGTATATATATATAGTAAAGTCTCGTTATATCGATAGTCCCGGTTATATCGATATTTTTTCGGACTCCCTTGAATATCGATATAACGAGACTTTACTATATATATATATATATATATATATATATATATATATATATATATATATATATATATATATATATATATATATATCTCACACACAGATACACACAATATATATATACAGTGGTACCTCGGTTCTCGAAGGCCTCACAGTTCGAACAAATCGGAGTTCGAACAAAATATTCGAGATATTCTTGCTTCGGCGTTCGAACACCAATCGGTGTTTGAACGGCAATACGATGCGTGAGTGCGTACGCGAGGGTGGGGTGCTGAGCGAAGGAAGAGTCCAGGTACGGTGGCGAGTTGAGTCAATCATCCGGTATTGGCGAAGTGATCGCGAACCGTATAAATGCCCCGTTTCCGTGACTAGAGAATTGACAGCAGGTGGAGAACGGCATCACTTCAAATGACTTTTACTGAGCGCATTTTAATAAGATTCCACCGCATATAGCTATATTTTACGTTTTAAGACTCATGCTGAATATTCAGGAAGTCTTGTTTTTGAGTTGGTGATGAGTCCGTACGTGACGTCACGAAAGGACCACCCACTGACCGTGAAAAGCACGCATTGTCGCATTGTCCTTCCATCATGTCAATGTATTTTGCTGTAGTTGTTTGGTCTGGGGACTTTGTGTTGCACCCAAAAGCCGCCGGGCGTCCAAGCGCCATTTAAGAATTTATCAGCCTGTGGAAACGGAGGTGGCCACAGGATGTCGCCATTTTGTGCCTCTTTTTTTGTGAGAGATTGTCCCCCAATGTTGCCTCCAAATGGCCCAAATAAATTCTTTAATCGATGGCAAACATGTATGCTTTGCTCTTCAGAACTATTTGAATCATATTCATAACTGGATGTGTAACAAGAAAGCATATTCTCCGACTCTGAAACCATTGTTTTGATTCACAAGCAATGCAAGACGTGTTGGCGTGACGTCACAAACTGAGGGCAGGACTTTCTGAAAATGCCCAATTCGCAGCTCCATTTTTTGCAGATTTTGGACACTTTAAGTCATTTTTATTTGTGTTTTGCCTTTGACTAAAAATATCATACTGCATGTTTTGGGTATTTTAGATGCTATAAAACGTTTTTCTGGTGTCAGTTAAAAAACAAAAAAGTGACATCGGTTGTCCTTTAATGCTGATGAAACCAGCGACTCCATTCCATCAAGCCATCAACGACCATCACAAAGGTAAATAAAAGGACTTTATTATGCAGTACAGTTTATTTCTTTAATTACAATATCATAGCACATTTATTATATGTAAAATAATGTATATTTTGTGTAGTTTTAAGGCTTAGAAAATTAGAAAGTAGAAAATTGTTTTACAGTGACCTGGGAACGGATTATTCTAATTTTAATGGTTTCCTATGAGAATTTAATGTTTGGGATACACACTTTTCACCTTACACACTCTGTCTGGGAACCAATTAAGTTCGTAAGACAAGGTATCACTGTATATATGTGTATGCGCGTGTGTGTGTGTGTGTGTGTGTGTGTGTGTGTGTGTGTGTGTGTGTGTGTGTGTGTGTGTGTGTGTATTTCCTCGCCTCCCAATGGCACCATCTTGTCTGATATCAAACCATTTAGGTGAGGAATTGCTGCCGTATTTACTGTATATGTACAAAGGCAAAGGGATGAGGACTGCTGCTAAAGCACACAGCAGTCTCTGTGTGCTTGCATGAGAGAAACTACACGCTGTTTTTTTTCCAGAAAGAAGTAAAAAAGCGAAGGGGGAAGTGGGTCTTGAACAACGTAAACAAGTTGAAAATATCAACAGAGCGTTCCCCAAATTCTCCCAGATGACAGAAACCACACGCGCGTGCACGCGGAAACCAACTAACCACGCAGTCAAACACCCACCCCCCCCCCCAATCTGGGATGCTGCTTTCGTGGACATTTAAAAGAAAAAACTTGAGCTGAAAGTAAAGTACGCGCGCACGACTCGAAGGGTCCCCGAAGCCGCCGACTGCCACGTTTTACTCCGCGCGCACGCGTGTGTGTGTTTGCGTGTACTGACTTTTGCACTGCAGGTCCACCATGGCCTGGTACCAGTCGTCCTGTTCGGCTTGGTTGTCGGCGGCGACGGCGAAGCTCTCAGCCCGCGTGTAGAGCACGATCATGTGTTTGTTCTTGGAGTCGGCCCGCTTGTTGATGTTGAAGCAGGTCTCGAGCGGGACGGCCTTCTTGGGGACGGGGGCCTTGCCGCGGAATTTCTTCTCGCTCTCGTAGTACTCCAGGCGGGCCGCGCCGCGCTCCGAGCCCGAGCGCAGCACGAAGTAGCGCCGGTGCATGGACTTGTGCTTGCGGAGATAGCCGCTCTTGCGGACGTCCTCGCCGTGCTCCACCGCAGCCGTTGCCGCCTGGCCGTCCATCGTGTCGCCCGCCACCAGCGCCCAGCGGCCGGACTACGCGTTGTGTCCTCGAGGCGAGTTGGCGGAGCTCATTCAAACATCTCGCTGCTCCCCCCACCACCTTGCCATGTGAGGTGGAGCGAGCCTCCTCGACACCCCCCGCCCCCTCGACCGGACTCTTGTTTACGTCCCAAGCTTCTCCTCTAAGACTTACTACGAGGCATGCGGACAGCGTCCCCGCGTCCCCAGGGACTCGGTTCCGCGTCTCCGGTGGTCCAACTGCAGCGGCTGGGCAGAGTTACTGTGACTCCTCCTGACCCAACTCGACTCAACTCGAGACGACAAAACGCGATGTCCTCGTAGTACTCAGAAAGTGATGCGTTTACGGACTTCAGCGTGAGCTGGGCGAAAACGCCACTCGGCTGCGTGGTCGCCGTCCAACCATCGATTCAATTGAGTAAATGGTCATTTCCACCGTCGATTATACAAAATAATTTTTTCAACCATCGATTCAATTGGGTAAATCGTCATTTGCATCGCTGATTATACAAAATAATTGTTTCAACCATCGATTCAATTGGGTAAATGGCCATTTCCACCGTCGATTATACAAAATAATTGTTTCAACCATCGATTCAATTTGGGTAAATCGTCATTTCCACCGCCGATTATACAAAATAATTATTTCAATCATTGATTAAATTGAGTAAATCATCATTTCCACCACCGATTCTACAAGAGAATTGTTTTGATCGTTTTCTATAATGAGAGGGTAGTTTTCCTTTTTTGTGGTTATTTCTCATATAGGTCGTCGGTGCCGTTTTTGTCAGACAGAGATAAAAGACCTCACATAAATACTCGAGTGAAGACAAATATTGTAATCGAGTGGCGAACTATTTCACTACTTTCCACCGCTCTAACTCGAAAAGAGACGTACTCCGGGTGGCGGTTACGGAACTCCAGTTCATGGAGTGAGTGGTGTTGCCATTGAGCGACTGAAAAAGAAGTACCGTACACGTAAAGCAAGGTTAAAGTGGAGACGCTTGTGTTTGAAAACAGACCGGTAAAAGTAGTATTTAAGCAATGCTAAACAAATTCGGTGGAGACGCTTGTGTTTGAAAACAGACCGGTAAAAGTAGTATTTAAGCAATGCTAAACACATTCGGGGTTCTCGGGAATTGTTTGCCAAACGGTGCCACGTCGGATTTCCATGTTGGGTGTTTATTTTTCCTTCTCGTGGAACAAACACGCGTGTTGTCGTTTGATTCGCGTTTCTGACCCCAAATGCATCACGTTTCCGGGCAGATTTTGCCCACTTGTGGGTGGCCCAATGCTCGCGAATAAAGGGGGTCCACTGTGTTGGCAGCACGGTCCAAAGCACGCAAAGCATCCCATAATTCCGACTCCCTTCCTAAAATAGGAGCACTCACTATTCCTAAAGCAGGCTGCGCGTTATGCAACGCGCATCCCAAAGTAACCTCCGGGCCTTGAAAGAAAACGTCCCAAGGCCGCCCCCTGGTGGAAAAATCCAAAAGAAGGCAATTGGTGTCAAAGGGCTTTATTGACTGGACAACCCAGTAGTTAAGCATCAAACCGATTATTAGTTTTGTATTACTTCTCATGACAAAGACGAGCTTCCAAAGTTAAAAAAAAAGTTGGTCCAGTATAAATAATAATAACATTTTGTATAAATTATTTTGTAATTGCTTTTTGTTGTATTTTTACATTCAGTTGCTATTTTTTTAGCCCTCGAAGCTCATGCAGCGTGGCAGTAGTTAACGTCCTGGGAACACTTTTGATTGGGAAAACAAACAGAAGATTCTGCAAAAATTCTAACCGCCATTTGGGGTGACTTGGTTTAAAAAAAAAGATTTTTTTTTGAAGTAGCGAGGGGATCAAAGCAAAGGAGCAGTTCTTTGCATGTATATTTCTACTACCTCGCTACCCAAATGCAAGAGCTGCAAAAAGACAAATCGCTAGTTGCAGTCAAAATACATTCAGGCTTCTTTTTTAAAGCACACAGCGCCCCCGTCCCCAAGTAAACACACCAGGATAACAGGACATTGGGAGGAGGTGGAACAGACCCCAGAGGTGTCAAAACCAGTGATGACAACCATCCGTTGTTCCCAGAGGTGGGGGCGGGTCACCAAAGGCTGAGTCAGATGAAAGGGTTTCGAGACGTGGCCCGACTGGGGTAGACGTTGCCCTGAAAGACAGCGAGGCGTACCGCAAGTCGCTTGACGATGTCATTTGGCAGGAAAAAAAAGGGGGGAAAAGCACTCACTGTAAAAGGGTTCACCGACATGGGCCGAGGGACTTTGGCCTGCGAGTCGCACGCGGCGAAGCCTGAAAAATTTCACGCGTCAGGTAACAAAGCCTACTGCTGTTTGTATTCTTTATCTTGTGCGAAGAATGGATCCGAAATGATCCAAGCCCCCCCCCAAAAAAACAAAAAACAAAACTGGCACAAACAATGGGCAATCCGCTTTTGACTACGTTGGTCAACACAGTTGGATGACATTTTTTTCATCTGACACTCAAGTCGACTCTTGTCAATGATTTTTTTTGCACAAATTATCAAATCTAGCCCCATTTTTTACATCAGCTTTTCATCTTTATCAAATATGTCATATCCACTCATTCTGAACCGTCTTTAAAGGACAACCAACACCTCTGCACAAGTTGCGTCCAAAATTTGTAAAATCACTTCAAATGACTTGGACCGAGCGCATTTTACAAAGATTCCACTGCATAAAGCTACATTTTACCCTTTAAGACTTGCGCTGAATATTCAGGAAGTCTTGTTTTCGAGTTGATGACGATGGCCTAAGTGACGTCACGGAGGGAACACCCCTGACCGACAAAGAGACACACAATGGATTTTGGGTACTTTTTTTTCATCTGAAAACATTGTGTTGATGGCAAAATTAAAAGGAAAACAACATAAATGACCCAATGGTGAATCGTTGTGTGTCGCAGCCAATTGCGGTAACACGCATAAAGAAGGTGTACGTTTACACAAATTCCCAGAGGACAAATCAGCCATTTCCAACAGTGCGTCTTCTTGTGCATTTTCTGGGCGCTACATTGGAGTCCAGGCGGCTCGAATTGATACGGAAGGACTTCTTTAATCGATTGCAAATATTCATGCTCTCCTCTTCAGAACTATATGAATCACATTAACAACTGGATGATGAACAAGAAAGCATCGTCTCTGAATCTGAACTCTCTGAAGCCATTGTTTTGATTCTGGAGCAAAGCAGTTTGTGAAGGGGTATCCTGGCGTGACATCACAAACAAGGGGGCGGAACTTTTTGAATCTGCCCAGTTCCAAGCTCATTTTGTGGCAGTTTTGGGACACTTTAAGTCATTTTTATTGGTGTTTTGCATTTGAATAAAAATATCATACTGGCTGTTTTGGGTATTTTAGATGCTATAGAACGTTTTTCTAATGTCAGTTACGAAACAAAAAAATGGTGTCGGTTGTCCTTAAAGGCCTAGCTGTCAAATGAACGGCTCGCCGATGTAATAAATATAATCTGAGCATCGTAAATCACAATGGCAATATTGGGAAGAAAAGGGGACACTACCGTTGGCTTCCTGGTTCGTGACGACATCTTGGGAAAACGAGGCAGGAGGCGGAAACACCGAAGTCGGTGAGGTGACAAACAGGCCGTCGCCTGGGGAGCAAAGGGGGAGCAAAATGCGTTAAAAAAAAAAACGCTTTACGATTGGTTGCTTTGGGACCGTGGACAAAATCCCAAACTCACCTCCTGGCGAGTTGCTGAATGGGTTACTGGGGGACAGCGCAGCGGGCTGCTGGGAAGTGGAGCTGGGGCTGAAAGGGTTAGGGAAATCTAACACACACATGGGGGTGGGGAGGTGAAAAGATCATTGACAGTGAACAGGCCCCATGCCACACTATTCTGCACCACATTGCCTTGAGAACCCCCCCCCCCCCCCCCCACACACACACACACACTCCCTCCAAATAAATTACAATTCTCTCGCACACGCGCTTGCACAGGATTGCAACACTTGGCAAAGTGAAGATGGCGACTTTGCGCCAAGATCGGCGTGGCGAGAGCTCCATAGCCTGCAAAGCATTTTTCTGCGTTTCACCATCTCAGTTCACCGGACACATTCTGTCTGCTCCATTTTCATCTTCATCAAATAGCGGCGCCTTCAATAAGCTAACGGTCAGCAGACATTTTATTCACGTTAACTCATTCACTGCCAGACGATGCGCAAAAATATGTCCACTCAATTGAAGAAACAAAGGAGGGTTATCCAATTCAAACACTGCTGGGAGACAGACGATTGTTTCGTAAATGGAGGACTTGATGGACCCAGTAACAAAATCCACCTTGAATATTTGGTATAGTTAGTAAATAAATTAGAAAAAACGAGGGTTTCAAGAGATGGGAAAGGAGAGGTATCGCAGCAATGCCTACGATAATAGAAAAAGCGGAAATGCAGACAAAAAAATAAAACAGATGTTTAACTTAGAAAGGAGCGGTCACTTCAGATATCTACAAGTAAGGGACTACTCTACAAAAGCAATAAAAATGGATACATCAACTAAAAGAAATGACATAATACAGATCATGATGGATGCATATCAAGGAGTAATCTCATCCCTTTACAAAGGGATCCTGTTGAACAGAGGAAAATCAACTCTATACATAAAAGAGAAATGGGAAAAGGAACTTCAAACCAACGTAACAGAGGAAGAATGGTCAAATGTGTGCAGAATACAACAATCAACAACCACTTTGAGTCATTGGAGAGCATTTGGTTGGAAGAATATCCTAAGATATTTTATGTCCCCGGAGGTGACCGGGAAATATAAACCAGGACAGAACGAGCGCTGGTGGGTATGTGGACAGGAAAGAAAATAATAATAATAATAATAATAATAATAATAATAATAATAATAATAATAAAATAAAGATTACAATAAAAATAATACATTTAAAATACTAGAAATAAAAATAATAATAATATTAATAATAAAATTAAAAGATATATAAAAAAAAATATATATATATATATATATAATATAAAAATATATAAAATAAAAATAACTATATATATATATATATATATAATATAAAAATAAATATCTAAAAATATATAAACTAAAAATAACTAACTATATATATAAAATAAAAATAACTATATATATAATATAAAAAAAAAAATATATATATATATAATATAAAATATATATATATATATATATATATACAGTAAAGTCTCGTTATATCGATATCGGATATATCGATAGTCCCGGTTATATCGATACTATTTCTATGCACGCACAGAGAAAATTACATGCAAACAGGGTCGGATATATCGATAGTCCCGGTTATATCGATATTTTTTCGGGCTCCCTTGAATATCGATATAACGAGACTTTACTGTATATATATATATATATATATATATATATATATATATATATATATATATATATATATATATATATATATATATATATATAATAAATAACAATAAAAAATAATAATAAAATAAAAACAATTAAAAAATAATAATAATAATAATACAGTAAAGTCTCGTTATATCGATATCGGTTATATCGATAGTACTGCTTATTACGATACTATTTCTATGAACTCAAGGAGAAAATTACATGCCCGCAGCATCGGATATATCGATAGTCCGGTTATGTCGATATTTTTTCCGACTCCCGAGAATATCGATATAACGAGACTTTACTGTAATAATAAAAATCATAATAATAATCCATTTCATTTATAAGCGCCTTCCAAAACTCTCAATGTCACTTTACAGTAACAGGATAAGTTTGTCTGTGGGTGAGCAGCGAAAGCCACACGCGCCAGCGTTCACTCAACCCGGAAGTATTCACGCACACATATTTTGGAAATGTCAAACGTTGAAAGATTATTGGGAAGAAGTTTGGAGAGAACTGAAGAAGATAATTGGCTACGAAATACCAAAGACTGACTTGGTGATGTATCTAGGTAACATAAATCAAGAAAACATGCAAACAAGCGATGAGTACTTGATAAAAGTGTTGCTGATAGCTAGCAAGAAAGCAATAACAAGAAAATGGTTTAAAATTGACCCACCAACAAAGAACCAATGGATCAGAATAGTGGAAGAGATATTTGAGCTGTATAGATTCACACACATATTGAGGGTCCAAGTAGTGAAGTTAAAAACAAGATGGGAAAAATGGGATTCATATAAAAAAACAATCAAACAAATGAATGAACGAACGAACGACACTACACATCAGACAGTCAAGACATCTCACGAATATAAATCCAAAATAGGGGAAACTTGTCACTATTGATCACCTTTTTTTCTCTTTATTGTTATTGCTGTGTTTTTATTTTTGTTGATGGGTTCATTGGTTGTTTTCTTTGTTGAATAACTTGCAGTTACAAAAGGATGTTGTTATACAAATTGGCCACAATGCATTCTGTATTCAAATGTTCAATTTCAAAGGCTCTTAAATGTTGTAAAAATAATAAAGACGCAAGTTACAAAAAATATATATGTCCACTCCAGTCCCAGAGTTTTTGTGATTTTCACTCAAATTGCAGGACCCAAAGAACATTGAGTTTTAGGACTACATCAACATTCAATACAGCGTAAGACAACTTAGACTCTTATTATTTGTTAGTTATTTCCTAAATTATATGAGTCTAGAGTTTTCTGAACTGGAAATGAGGACA
This sequence comes from Hippocampus bargibanti, assembly GCF_051943395.1. Lineage (NCBI taxonomy): Eukaryota > Metazoa > Chordata > Actinopteri > Syngnathiformes > Syngnathidae > Hippocampus > Hippocampus bargibanti. Next base: position 30,587,322 of record NC_142735.1, on the reverse strand, counting down.
GCTGCACAAAAGGCAAATGCAGCCCTCGTGGGAGAGAAAAACATTACCAGAGGTCTCACCAGCGATTTATTTATCGGCCCCCCCCATGTCCCGCCAAGAAAACCCAAACAAATTATTTTCAATCCCGAAAAAAAATGGGGAATGGCAATGAATGAGTTCACGGCGTGTCTCAAAGAAAAAAGGCCGTGGCAGAAAACGTGACCTTCAGACACAAAACCTTGTTGCATAAATGAAGGGGGGCAATGAATTGTTCAACTGAAAAAAAAATAGGCCTTTACATGAGGCTAGTTGCCCGATTAGCATTTATTTGGACCAAAGCATAACTGGAGAAAATTTGTGAGTATTAATGTGAATAATGAGAATCAGTTTGAAAAAAAAAATCTAAACAAAGAAGATATGTTCATCTTACTTGCAAAGTTGGACATTGTATCAAAACCCGGAGAGCTGATGGGAGAAGAAGAAGCAACAATTTTTAGAGCTTTGGAAAACAGCAGAGACCAAATGTGAGTACCGTATTTCCCGGTGTATAAAGCACCCCCCCCCCCCCCCAAAAAAAAAAACTTGATTTTCTTCCAAAAATGACCCTTGTACGCCTTCTATGTGAAGTCATATTGAGTCACAACAGGTCTCACAAAGATGGTCAGCAGCCACCAACTCCATTCCACCCTTCCCACCTGTAGAAGTATTGCATAACCCCAGCCGCTACTATCGCGCCTTATAATGTGGTGTGCCATATATTTTGAAAACTTTTATCGATTTATAGTCCGGTGTGCTTTATACAGGTAACATCCAACTTACGATCACCCGTACTTACGACCACCAGACTCTGTTTTTTTATTTTAATTCTATGCCTGGCACCGCACCGTCACCACCGGCAACCCAGACCCATGCCCGCCCCCTCCCGTGGCCTCCGAATCAGATCGTTTGGAAGTAATTTAAGTCTCTATTCAACATTTTCAATGGATTTCGACTTAAGACCATTTTGACTTGCAACCATTTGGTCGGAACGGAACCCGGTCGTAAATCGGATGTTACCTGTGCAGGTATCTGGAAAACGTTTGAAAATACACCATTCATTGGGGGTGCGTCTGATACACCGGAAAATACAGTAATAAAAAAGTTAGAAAATGAACAACCTGGCAGGAGTGGAGCCAGAAGAGAGCCGGGTACCAAACAGGGTGCCATACTGCGGCAGACCAGCAGGGGGAGCTACGAACAAACATTTCATTCAGACTTTTTCCACTCCAAACATCAGGTTCGAACTCAAGACTGTCTGTAATCGAGTCGGAAAACAAGTTCTCCTCCCTTACACACACACACACACACACACACACACACACACACACACACACACACACACACACACACACACACACACACACACACACACACACACACACACACACACACACACACACACACACACACACACAAAGAAATCTGCCTTGGCCCATTTTAACCCGATTAAAACGAGTTAAGAGTTTGCGAGGCAAACACAAAGAGCGTCATTTAGTAGCTAATGGCCTTGGCATTTGCTCAAAGAACGTGATGCAACCTCGCAAAGCGGCCTGTGAAAAGAAAATCTGGATCACATGCCGCAATTTGGTTTTTTTTTTAAGCCAGAAAGGCGCTTAGAAATTAAATGTATTATTATTATTACCAAAAACTAAGATAACATCTGTGTAAGCCCTCAGTCGTACAGGAGTGGTCCATCGATGATAAGGTTTCTTCAGCCATCATCTGTACTTCTTTGAAGATGTGGACGTTTCGCTTCGTATCCAAGAGGCTTCGTCAGCGAATTAAGATTTTTTTTTGCTGGTATTTTTGGCCCGAAATATATAGCCCTACTGTCCAGACGTGGCGGTGCCAGACTTTGCTATGATTGGTCCCTGCTCTCAGGGTGGGGGGGGAGCAGAGGACTTCTCCCTGCGGCTACACTGATTACTTCAATTGTCCTGCCTGAGTATGGGGTCTACGACTGGCCTGATTGCCCCATTTGCTCTGGTACCACCTCATCAGCATAACTAAGCCTATGTTGCCTAAGAAGTCGGTTGGAGGAACGATCAAAATAGAACTTCACCCCACCATGGCGATTTAGTGAAGGGTTTTGCTGTTTTATGAAAATAGCTTCTTTTACTCCCCTTTCAAACCATCTATTTTCCATCGCTAAGATTTTAACCTCATTGTCGTCAAATAAGTGGTTGCTAGCTTTTAGGTGCATATGTACTGCCGATTGAGGCCCACTAGTATTATACCTGCGATGTTGATAGTCTTTTTTTGAGAATGTGTTTAGTCTCCCCAATGTATTGCTCTTTACAATTTTAGTTCGCTCTCGTAGCCTCTTGGATAAGAAGCAAAACGTCTGACACCTTCAAAGAAGTACAGATGACGGCTGAAGAAACCTTCTCATCAGCCTTTAAGAGCCCCACAATGGAGAAATTTACAATATACAGCAGAAAAAAGTGATGGTGGATGCTCATGCGAATGAAATTGGCCTCCCTTTTTTAATGAGGGGGGGGGGTGTAAAAAGTAAAGTGGGGTTTTCCGCTGTTCGAAAGTGACATACCTGTTTCAGAGAAGACACTGTCCAGGTGGGACACCGCAGCGTACCTGTCCGGGGTGTCACCAATGATTTGCTGCTGGTGGGACAGAGACTGAGGAAGAGGACCCGGCAGCTGTTTTGGACCCCCAAAATCCATGCTGAGAGATTTGGGAAAGGCTCTGAAGGGCCCCCCGGCGCCCGACGATGTTGAGGCGCGACCTGGTTACCGTTGCGCACCCAAAAAAAAAACAAAAAACAGACAAAACATTAAAAACCAAAACCACAAGATGCTTTGTAATTTCACATTTTCATGTTAAAAGATATTGAGTGTGAGACCCAATGATTGAAAAGACAAATACAAAGCGCAGTTGGGTCATTTCCACACCAACCAAAAATAAAGATGAGCAAGGTTAGCATTTCAGTGAGCGGCAGCCGTTAGCCACAGAGAAGGCTAGCAGCCAAGAAAGACATGTTTTTTCCTTCCCCCCCTTCAAAATGGTGACACAATTTCACACAATTAGGAAAATTATCTTGCTGATGAAGCAACTTCAAGTATTTTTGTACATTTAAATTGAAATTAGACTTTTAAGTTCACTTTAACTTTGATTGCCATTGAGGAACACCAGATTTGTCTCTTCATATCTAACTCGCTAGATAGCTATCTATTAGTTATCCATTAGCTAGCTAGCAAATTTTCTATCTATTTAAGTTATTCCGGTTGAGTGAATGCTGTCGCATGTTGCTGCCGCTGCTCACCCGCAGAAAAACTTATCCTGTGCCTGTAAAGTGACCTTGAGAGTTTTGAAAGGAGCTTACAAATGAAATGTATTATTATTATTTGGTCAAATTTAACAGTTAAGTTCTTACGAACGTTGATGAATCACATGCGACATTCTTATACTTTCAAGTAAAAGAAATACGCTTGTTTGCTTTCAAACTTATCTTGTAGCAGATGTGTGCACGTTTTCAGCATGATTGATACACTGGTGAAAAGGACACTTTATTTTCTCTTCTTTCATCCATAACGTAATAATATTATAATACACAATCTTGTAAAATGAAATTTGTATTTTGAGGAAGTGGACGTGAGCAGCACTGAGCGTCCTTGGCACTGATGCTACAGCATTGTGTTTGCTTTCAAAACATTTAGCTTGTAGTAGACGTGCACATTCCACCATGACGTCCCTGATCCACTGCTGAAAAGGATGCTTTGATCCTCTTCTCTTTAATCTAGAACTGCTTCATGTCACAAAGAGGGTACAGCAATTGCTGAAGAATGAATAATATTAATAATCCATTTCATTTGTAAGCGCCTTTCAAAACTCTCAAGGTCACAGGATTAAGTTTTTCTGTGGGTGAGCAGCGGCAGCTATACGCGCAAGCGTTCACTCAAACCGGAATAACTCAAAAAGATAGAAACCTAGGTAGCTCGCTAATAGATAGCTAATAGCCAATAACTAGCTAGATAGCTAATTTGTTTCCTGACTCAATTAGCTAGCTAGCCAGCCATCGAGGTGATAGATAGCTAGATAGCTAATAGCTAGCTAGCCAGTTATGACTCTCTGTGTCTTTGTGTTGTCATATTATTATGTTATTTAGTTTTTTTGTTTCCTTTCTTTCCTTTCCTCTTCCTTTCATAACTTTGCTGCTGTGTTACTTCCGGGTAGAGTGAATACTGGCGCGAATGGCCGCCGGTGCTCACCCGCACAGAAAAATCCAGTGACTGTAAAGTGTCCTTGAGAGTTTTGAAAGGCGCTTAGAAATTAAATGGATTGCATTATTATTATTATTATTATTATTATTATTACAAAGTACTATCTCGCCAGTGACCACTGATGCGTTGAATACGACGAACATGAATTGTCACTATAAGAACTACAGTCAACGCTGGCTTTTCGACCATAATCTGTTCCAGAAAGTTATTTGAAAACCGATTTGGCCGAAAAAACATTTTCCATTATAATCACAAGGACAGTAATTTCATCTGTGCTGTATGTCATGCATATTAGCACATTTGACAATAAAGCAGACTTTGACTAATCAACGTCCGCTATTATTTTTAATCGTGATTGAACAATACAAACACGCCTGAGTGTGCGGTGAGTGGTGCATTCAGGTGCGCTCAGTTTGGTCAAGAAACCATTTTCACTCGTGAACCAAGGCATAACAAACAAAATTGATCAAGAACCGAGACATTCGAAAATCCAGGTTTGACTGTACTTTGGAAAACCTAACATGTACCCGTTCGCGCACACTCTAGAATTGCAGAAACAAAGTGAAACTGAAAGTGTCTCGCTCGGTAGCTTCAACACGCAAACAGCGATGCAAGCAAACGAAAAAAAAAGACTGTTAGCATCTGAGTAGGTAGCAAGCACGAGCCACGTGGCATGCTAGCAGCTGTCAATCGCCTCTTGACCGATGGCAATTTCATGAGAACAGTTAGCCTGACTATTGAAATGATCATGAAACAAGGGACAATCGCGCTGATAGAAAAAAAAGTGGGAGAGTGCTGGAGATGTCACAATCTGGAATGTTTTGGGGAAACCCAAAGCCCCACGTGTTTATTTTTAAGTGCTTCGACGCCGCCGATGTGGAATGAAATATCAGCGGTCAGCGGCCTCCTCAAAATAGCAAAGGCGGGACTCGCAGCGGAGTGAGAGATGGAGCAGATGGATCAGGCAAATTGCAAATGCGCCGATTGGGGAGGGGGCGGTGGGAGTCTTACCTAGCGTGAAGTGTTTTTTCAAAGAGCTAGCGGCTACAAAGTCGGGAGACACAGAAAGTGGCTGTTCATCTGGAAAGGACAGATGAAAGAGGGGGCAGAAAGCGGTCAGGGAGCGCTCACCTGAAGGCCGGGGGAGGGCAGGAAAGGAAGAACCCAGACCCGAAGACAGCGAACCCGGCCGCTGTCTCTCAATCCCGCAGACGTTGTGCTCTACAGTCCAGAGACAACAAGAACAAAAAAACAAAAAGAATAATACATTTCATTAATAATCGCCTTTCAAAACTCTCAAGGACACTTTACAGTCACAGGATATTTTTTTTGCGGGTGAGCAGCGGCAGCCACACACGCCAGCGTTCACTCAACCCGCATATAACTCAAATAGATAGAAAGCTAGCTAGCCAGCAAGCTAATAGATACAGTAATAGTAATAATAATAATAATAATAATAATAATAATAATAATACATTTCATTTCTAAGCGCCTTTAAAAACTATCAAGGACACTTTACAGTCACAGGATATTTTCTTTGTGGGTGAGCAGCGGCAGCCACATGCACCAGCATTCACTAAATCTGGGTTTAGTAGTAACATAAAGTAAAAAATATATAATAAAATAAATAATATGACAACACAAAGACACTTTTCTGTACCCTCTTTGTGACATGAAGCAAATGACAAGAGCACGAGAGGGCAAAGTTCAAAATGGCGCGGCCGGCAGACAGACCTTTCACCGGCGGGTCCCGGAAGCTTTGGGAGCGTGAGGGCCGGGCGGTAAAGGCATCGGGCCGGGCGTCGGCGGGCGATGCGGCTGGGGTTCGATCGGACCGCGCCATCTGGGGACAAGCGGATGCAAAGATGTGAAAAGCGGGCCGGCGCCAAGGCCGGCGATGGCGACCGTCTCTCACCAGCGTGCGGGCGGGCCGGGTGTTGGGGGCCAAGTGGTGAAGGGGGGCGGCCTTACCGGCGGGACTCCAAGGTCCCTCTACGTCTCTCCGGCTCTTACTCTTGGAAAAATGCCTTCGAGACAGAGATGAGGGTCACCGAGGGACATTTTGTCAGTGTAGTGGGCACTTGAAGACGGTGGGGCGCTTCTCCAATTCAAATTGTTTGGCGCCGAGGTGTGGGCTCACCATTTCTTCTTCTCGTATTTGTCCTGCAGGAACTCTTTGAACTTCTGCAAGTCTTTCGTGTCCGGCGGACAGACGTCCGTCTTGGTCTCCAAGGCGCACAACCACGTCCTCCTGCCGACCTAAAAACAGAGAGCATCAAACGAAAGCGCTCGCTGGACCAAAAGGCATCTTGTCGTGATGGGACTCATTTTAGAGATCTTTTCGATCGGCTCACAAAAAAAAGGCTCTTTCGGCTCCCAAATGGCTCCTCGGCTCTTTTTGTTGCTGCTTAAAGGACAACCGACACCTCCGGACAAGTTGCGTCCACAATTGGTGAAATCACTTCAAATGACTTCTACTGAGCGCATTTTACAAAGATTCCACCGCATATAGCTATATTTGACCTTTTAAGACTCGCACTGAATATTCAGGAAGTCTTGTTTTCGAGTTGATGACGATGCCCTACGTGACGTCACGGAGGCAACGACCCTGACCGAGAAATCGACACACAATGCATTTTGGGTAGTTTTTTTTTGTCTGAAAACACCATGTTGATGGCGAAATTAGAAGGAAAACTACATAAATAACGCAATGGTAAATCGTTGTGTGTTGCAGCCAATTGCGGTAACACGCATAAAGAAGGTGTAAGTTTACACAAATTCCCAGCGGACAAATCAGCCCATTTCCAACAGAGCTTGTACGCCATCTTGTGCATTTTAATAAAGGCAAATCTAATCTAATCTAATTTTCTGGGCGCTACATTGGAGTCCAGACGGCTCAAATAGATACGGAAGGACTTCTTTAATCGATTGCAAACATGTATGCTTTCCTCTTCAGAACTATTTGAATCATATTCATAACTGGATGAGAGAAGAAAGCATCTTCTCCGAATCTGAACTTTCTGAAGCCATTGTTTTGATTGTGGAGCAAGGCAGTTTATGAAGGAGTATCCTGGCATCATGTCACGAACAAGGGGGCGTGACTTTCTGAATCTGCCCAGTTCCGAGCTCATTTTGTGGCAGTTTTGGGACACTTTAAGTCATTTTTATTGGTGTTTTGCATTTGACTAAAAAAATAGCAAAAAAATATCAGCCTGCGTGTTTTGGGTATTTAGATGCTATAAAACGTTTTTCTGATGTCAGTTAGAAAACAAAAAAAATGGTGTTGGTTGTCCTTTAAATTAATTTACTCCCAAAAGTAATCTCAAATTATATGTGAAATAAATTACTCATGTAAAAATATTTACAATATATCATTTTTTAAACATGGCTTTATTTTTACATGCTAGGAATTGTAATCAAGGCTCAAAGAAAGTTCAAATCAGTACAGTACAGTAAGTGCATCAATTTTTCTTTGATTCAGGCCTAGTGTATTTTGCCTGCAGTTCGTTTCTTTGCATCTCGCTCACCTCGTTGCCTTGGTTTTGGAGGAATTCCACTTCCTGTTGGGAGAAGGTTGTCATGGAAATGGACTTGACCCTGTGTGGCGGGTTGAGGCCTCGCCTGGGGAGGAGTTGGCGACCGTTTGAAAACAACAACAACAACAATAACACAAGCACGTGGCATGTGTAGCGGAGCTGTCAAGGTGAGGCTGGGGTTGCCTTTAGCTTACGGTCCACCTGTTTGGGAGAATTTCGGGACATACGACAATTTGAAATTTGGGTTGGGGCTTCAGCAAGCATCATATAACTTGACAAGCTTGATTTGCTTTCGTGGGCCGAATAAAATAAGGTGGCGGGCCAGTTTTGGCCCCTGGGCCTTGACTTTGGCACCTTTGATTTAGACCATACATGTCAAAGTCATTGTTAGACACGGGCTACATTGTCGTTCCGGTTTCTTCTTGGGGGCCGTTATGAAATTGGGGAAGCATTAGAATGTTCAATACCCCCCATTATATTACACAATAATAATAATAATAATAATAATAATAATAATACATTTCATTTCTAAGCCACTTTCAAAACTCTCAAGGTCACTTTACAGTCACAGAAGAAGTTTTGCTGCGGGTGAGCAGCGGCAGCCACACGGGCCAGCGTTCACTCAACCCGGAAGTAACTCAAATAGATAGAAAGCTAGCTAATATATACCTAATAGCTTTCCAGCTAGACAGCTAGCCAGATAGATAGCTAATAGCCAGCTAGATAGCTAATATATAGACAGCACGACAGCTAATAGATAGCAAATAGCTAGCTATCTAGATAGATAGCAAATAGATAGCCAGCTAGGTAGCTAGCTAGATATATCCAGATAGCCAACCAGCCAGATAGACAGCTGGATGATGGGAAGACTTTCAAAGATTGTTCGGCCACGCCCAACAAATTAATAAATAACAAGTCATCAAATCCGAAGTCAAGAATAATGACTGTTATTGCGGTTTACATACGACAAGTTGAAATTCTGGTTCGGACTTTCCTTAAGTTTCCTTCCACATTCCAAAAACATGCATAGTAAGGTGATTGAACACTCCAAAGTGTCCCTAGGTGTAAGTGTGAGTGTGAATGGTTGTTTGTCTCTGTGTGCCTTGTGATTGGTTGGCAACCAATTCAGGGTGTCCCCCGTCTCGTGCCCAAATACGGCTGTGATAGGCTCCAGCACCCTCTGCGACCCTAATGAGGAATAAGCAGTATAGAAAATGGATTGATGGATGGACGGGTTCAGACATTAGCATGCATCACAAGTTTGATTTGCTTTCGCGGGCTGAATAAAGTGAGGTGGCGGGCCAGATTTGGCCCCCGGGCCTTGACTTTCACACCTGTGATTTAGGTCCAATAAATTTCTCTTTTTATCGTTTATTTTATCGTTTATTTTATTTTTTCCGTGTCGGTTAGAAAAATACATGGGAAGGTCGGCGAAGGTGGTTCAATCACCAACACAACACTGAATTGCGATTCTTATTCCAAAGTGTTCTGGTCCTACAGCAAAACATGACAACTCAACAGCTGTGTTGCGCCGGTACCACTACCGGACCCAACTTGTACGCACTTCCCCGCGGGAACAAAATACCCCCTGGTAGTTTCGCATCACCACTAACATGCCTTTGCCGTCTGGAAAAGTCAACCGGTGTTCAGAAATGTCTCATGTAGTTGTTAAGTACGGCATTTCAAGTGTATTCCGGGGGTCCTCGTCCACGAGCCCCAATTGGATCTCCGGAACACACTCTCCCACAGTCCTTAATCTCGAGCCGCTCAAATTGGAGATTGGCGGTTATGCGAGAAGCGTGGTCGTCTCGACCTCGCGGGTCTCGTCAATCGTGCGTGGGCTTTTGGGCTTCACATGACAAACAACACAAACAAACAAACAAGAGTGGCCTTCCCGCGGAGTGCTGCCAGGAGTGGGCTCCACATGCACAATACAGATTAGACCAACCCCACACCCCCACTAAATCATTGAAATACGCAGGGGGGGGGGGGGGGGGGGTGTCTGCGGAAAGCGCGTCCTTCCCGAGCACCTCTACGAGCAGGCGTGTAGCAATCTCCCGGCCTGACACCAATCGAGCCCCGCGATCACCAAGCGTCCTCACCAGCCCGCGAGAACCGCGATTCGACGCTGCAGATGCTACTCACAGCATTCCAGAGCACGACGTGCACACGAAGGTGCCCACCGTCACGTCAGTGTACGTCACCCCGGGCTGGCAGCACTCGAAACAGTGTTTGTTTACCCCGGACTGGGCCAGCTCCCGGACCTTGCGCGCGCAGATCTCCTGGTTGTCCCGGTGCTTGCGGTTCGACATGGTGGATCCCGAGGAGGGGGCGGGGTGCGGCCGCTCGAGCCTCCGTCCGAGCTCCGTCCTTCCGGGCTCTTCACTGACGCATTGTGGGGTGGGGTGGGGTGGGGCAGAGCGGGGAGACCTGGGGTCGAGGGACTCGGCCCGGTGCTTGGAGAGAGCGCCGCTCGGTTCTCGCTTTGCCCCGAACGATATAAAGTGAAAGCGCGTAGGATGCGACGCGTACCGGAAACGCACCAACCTTCGCCAGAATAAAAGCCTCAGAACGGACTTGCTCTGTCGAAAACGTTCGTTTACGACTTTACGACATACGTACGTATCGTTGGCGTATGTTAAACTGGAGAAAAGAAAACCGTTGTCATATATTTATTTGATTCGTCCAGCGCCACTCACCAACGTTATTTCACATATTTTCACATAACTCCACATTTTCACTAAAACAGGGTTAAAGTGTAATTTCTTTTGTAAACGCAGTTTTTCGACATTTTATTTTCGTCCATAAATAGGCGTCATCTTGACGTCGACTACTTGACGTTTTGCCCGAACACAACTGCAATTCTAACAACAGCAAATTAATGCACTCTGTGTATCTATTTTATATTTTAAGGGGAGTTGGAGCAAATTTTGTATCGTATTTATTGACAAGTCGTGCATGGTTTTGGTCAGCAGATAGCGCGATACCCGAAGTGAGTCGCGTCTCTTTTTTCCGGGTGGGTGACGTCACTTACGTGGCATTCAATGAACGCTGCTGGTGTGCGTGTTTGTATATTCATACCGCTGTCATCGAAACGAAAGGGGATCGGCGTGGTGGAAACACAACATGAAACAGTCTTTACGTTGGTATTATTTGTATTTTAGAGCATTTAAAAAGCATCATTTGACCTACCTTAAAGTGTTGAAACAGTAACCGTTCCATCAAAACATAAAGCACTTCTAAAAACAGCACTTTTCGACACAAGATTTGCCCTAAATAAAATATTATACACATAAAACGACGACCAATTCCATGTGACGACGAATCGAATTCCGGAAAACGTGATGGCAGCCGTGTGGCATTCAAGGCTCGACTCGAAAGTATGGTTTTTTTTGCGTGTTGTGTGTTTCTGCTGTGTGGGCGTGTGAAGAAAACTGGTTGCCAGACAAGAAAAACCCCAAAGTGCGGCTGTGTGTTCGTGAGCAGATGACTCGTCAAACGTCTGCCTAGCTCCATCGCGCAAACGATCAGCACAAACCGAACAAGACCAACCATCCGCTGGACACAAAATGACAAAGTAAACCTTGCAAGGACGAAGTCGGAACTTTTTTTCACTTTTATTTTCGTTACGCGTTTTTGCGACCAAGTGAAGAGAATAATGACGATTAAAGTGGACTTTGAGGAGTGTTTGAAAGACTCCCCACGATTCAGGTAACACTTAACGCCTCGTCATATAAAAATGGCTCTTTAGTGTGCGTACATACGCACGCAGACGCGCGCACACACGCTCACTCACACACATATACACGCTCACATACTTACACGAACATGTATGTATGACAATTTAATGCACAGGTGTCAAAGTCAAGGCCTGCGGACAAAATCAGGCCCGCCATATCATTATTCGGCCCGTGAAAACAAATAGAACTTGTGAAAGTCCATGCTCATCTCTCGAGCTAGCTAGCGATCAAGTTTGCAAGCGGGCTAGTTATCTCTTTCTATTCAGCTATCTTACATCACTGGTGTCAAAGTCATGCCCCATGGGTCAAATCTGGCCCACCAGATCATTTTATATGTCCAGCAAAAGCAAATCAAACTTGTGAAATTTCATGATGCTTGCTAAAGTCTGAACCGAAATTTCAAATTGTCGCATGTAAACCACAATAACAGTCATTATTCTTGACTTCTGATGTGAAAACTATTCATTAATGTGTTGTGCGCTCTAGATTTAATATGTGGAGGAGATGAAACTAATGGCTTCCCCAAATTCATAACGGCCCCCGAGAGGAAACCATAACTACAATGTGGCCCGCGGCAAAAAATGAGTCTGACACCCCTGATTTAATGCGTATCTTGATGCATAAGTGCATGTGATATGATTGAAGGATGGTATATTTTGAAGTGGAACAACGTGATTGGCTCATATCTTTTCAATCACAACCAATTGTGCCATTCAAATGGATTTTTGCCATGGCCCAAATTGATACTTGGTAACATTTTGGTTAAAGATTTTCCTGATGTAAAATGTGGCCCTTGCGTGGTCATGTAGTCCTGTTTGAGAACGTGTCATATTTTCCATCAAGATGAAGGGTGTCCAATGGCGTGTTTGCAAGCACATAAGTCTGCGAAAGCAGTTTTTGGGTGTGTCCTGGCTTTGTCTCACGGTTGCGCCTTGCCGCTGACCTGGCATCTTTCAAAGTTGACCAGTCATCCATGCCACCACCATCAAAACACGCAAAGCAGAGGCCAAACCTGAAGAAAAGCAAGTGGGGGAAGGGACACGGTCTCCCGGCCACTCTGTCACAACGGAAAGCGCAGCCTTGTGTTGCCGGGGTGACGGTTGGGGTGAACAGGAAGCGAGTCGAGCGCCGCAGGAAGTGTCAAACCGCACTTTGGGCCCACTGGCGTCGACACGAGAAACAATCTCTCCATCGCGTGCCTCTTTCCTCATTTTGTACTTCCTCTGCGGGTGAATGAACTACAAAACGAAATAGCGCCGTGTGCTCAGATGTCAACATCAAGATGTGACAAAATGGGAAGGAATGAGCTGCTTGTGCAATGTGTGAGCCTGTAAAGCACAAAGTGGAGGCCCAGGGGCCAAATTTGGTCCGCCACATCATTTTATCCGGCCCGCGAAAGCAAATCAAGCTTTACAAATATTATGATGCTTGCTCAAGTCCCAACTAAAATTTAAAATCGTCCCATGTAAACCACAATAACAGTCATTATTTTTGACTTTGGATTTGAAAACTATTTATTCCTTAATTTGTTGTGTGTTCTAGATGTAATATGTGGAGGGGATGAAGCATTCTAATGTATTCCCCAAATTCATAACAGCCCCTTAGAGGAAACCATAACTACAATGTGGCCCGACACAAAAAAATTACTTTGACACCCCATCTCCATTTTTGCTCCTTACCGTCATCTAATGTTGTGATGGAGCCTACACACTCGGTCAAATGGCAAAAAAAGTAACCATAGCTTGGGCTTTATTATTATTATTATCTTGCTTTGTCAACGTCTTTATTGTGCCGCCATGTTCGTCTACCTGCCACAAGGGGGCACAAGCTAGTGTCTTATTGTGCCGGTCCCAAGCCCGGATAAATACAGAGGGTTGTGTCAGGAAGGGCATCCGACGTAAAAATTTTGCCAAAACAAATATGCGAATCAAACCTCTGAATCCCATACCGGATCGGTCGGGGCCCTGGTTAACAACGGCCGCCATTGGTACTGTTGACCATCAGGGTGCCAGTGGAAAATGGACTACTGTTGGTCGAAGAAGGAGAGGAGGGAGGTGTGCCTGGAGGAAAAGAGAGAAATGGAACGCCAAGAGTATAGACTAAGAGTAGGAACTTTGAATGTAGGAACAATGACAGGTAAAGGTAGAGAGCTGGTTGACATGATGCAGAGAAGAAAGGTAGACATACTGTGTGTCCAGGAGACCAGGTGGAAAGGGAGCAAGGCTAGAAGCTTAGGGTCAGGGTTTAAGTTGTTCTATCATGGTGAAGACAGAATGAGAAAGGGAGTTGGGGTTATCTTAAAAGAGGAGTTTGTTAGGAATGTCTTAGAAGTGAAAAGAGTATCAAATAGCGTGATGAGTCTGAAGCTAGAAATTGAAGGTGTGATGTTCAATGTTGTTTGTGGGTATGCCCCACAAGTAGGGTGTGAGCTGGCAGAGAAGGAGGCATTTTGGTTGGACTTTGATGAAGTCATGCAGCACATCCCGAGAAGTGAGAGGGTTGTAATTGGTGGAGACTTCAATGGACATGTTGGCGCAGGAAACAAAGATGATGAGGACGTGATGGGCAGGTTTGGATTCCAGATGAGGAACGCCGAAGGACAGATGGTAGAAATGGCTATTGTGAATACTTTCTTCCAGAAGAGACAGGAACATAGGGTGACCTATAAGCGTGGAGGCAGAAGTACACAGGTAGACTACATTTTGCGTCAACGGCGCCATCTAAAGGAAATCAGTGACTGCAAAGTAGTGGTTGGTGAGAGTGTAGCCAGACAGCATAGGTTGGTGGTGTGTAGGATGACGCTGGCAGTGAGGAAGATGAAGAAACCAAAGGCTGAAGTGAGGACAAAATGGTGGAAGTTGAAAAAGGAAGAGTGTTGCATGACATTTAGGAAGGAGGTAAGACAAGCACTGGGTGGGCAAGAGGTCCTTCCAGATCACTGGCAAACTACAGCGAACATAATCAGAGACACAGGTCGGAAAGTACTTGGTGTATCGAGTGGAAGAAAGGTAGATAAGGAGACTTGGCGGTGGAATGGGGAGGTGCAGGAGTGTATACAGAGAAAGAGGTTAGCAAAGAAGAAGTGTGACACTGAGAGAATGGACGAGAGTAGACAGCAGTACAAGGAGATGCAGCGGACAGTTAAAGTGAAGGTGGCAAAGGCCAAACAAGAGGCCTATGATGACTTGTATGCTCGGCTGGACAGCAAGGAAGGCGAGACTGATCTTTACAGGCTGGCGAGATAGAGAGACAAAGATGGTAAGGACCTGCAGCAGGTTCGGGTGATTAAGGATAGAGATGGCAATGTATTAACAGGTGCCAGTAGTGTGATGGCAAGATGAAAAGAGTACTTTGAAGAATTGATGAATGAGGAAAATGAGAAGGAACAAAGAGTAGAAGACGTGACTGTTGTGGACCAAGACGTAGCAAACATTAGCAAAGATGAAGTGAGGAGGGTGCTGAAGAGGATGAACGGGGGAAAGGCACTCGGGCCTGATGATTTACCAATCGAGGTATGGAAGTGACTGGGTTATTCAACAAGATCTTAGATGGTGAACAGATGCCTGAAGAATAGGAGACAAAGTGTACTCGTGCCCATTTCTAAGAACAAAGATGTGCAGAGTTGTGCTAACTACAGAGGAATAAAGTTGATGAGCCACACAATGAAACTGGAAAAGAGTCGCCGAAGCTAGACTAAGAGCAGAAGTGAACATTTGTGAGCAACAGTATGGCTTCATGCCAAAAAAGAGTACGACAGATGCAGCATTTGCTTTAAGAATGCTGATAGAGAAGTACAGAGAAGGTCAGAATGAATTGCATTGTGTCTTTGTAGATCTGGAGAAAGCGTACCACAGGGTGCCCAGAGAAGAGCTGTGGTATTGCATGAGGAAGTCTGGAGCGATGGAAAAGTATGTCAGAGCGGTGCAAGACATGTATCATGACTGTAAGGCAGTTGTGAGGTGTGCTGTCGGTGTGACTGAGGAATTCAAGGTGGAGGTGGTACTCCACCAGGGGTCTGCTCTGAGCCCCTTCTTATTTGCTATGGTGATGGACAGGCTGACAGATGATGTTAGACAAGAATCTCCTTGGACCATGATGTTTGCAGATGACATTGTGATCTGTAGCGAGAACGGGGAACAGGTGGCGGAGAAACTCGAGATGTGGAGATATGCCCTGGAAAGGAGAGGAATGAAGATCAGTCGCAGCAAGACGGAATATATGTGTGTAAATGAGAGGGATCCACGTGCAAGAGTGATGCTACAGGGAGAAGAGATAAAGAAGGTGGAGGATTTTAAGCACTTGGGTTCAACTGTCCAGAGCAATGGAGAGTGTGGAAAAGAGGTGAAGAAGTGTGTCCAGGCAGGCTGGAGCTGCTGGAGAAAAATGTCAAGTGTGATGTGTGATAGAAGGGTTTCAGCTAGGATGAAAGGAAAAGTGTATAAAACAGTGGTGAGACCAGCCATGATGTTTGGACTGGAGACAGTGCCGCTGAAGAAAAGACAGGAAGCAGAGCTGGAGGTAGCAGAGCTGAAGATGTTGAGGTTTTCTTTGGGAGTGACCAGGTGGGATAGGATCAGGAATGAGTACATTAGAAGGACAACTTATATTAGCGGTTTTGGAGAGAAAGTCAGAGAGGCCAGACTGAGATGGTTTGGACATGTCCAGAGGAGACAAACAACAAATTGTGTGTTCTACATACTTGGCAATAAAGATGATTCTGATTCTGAGAAGGATGCTGAGCCTTGAACTGCCAGGCAGGAGACGGAGAGGAAGACCGAAGAGGAGGTTTGATAGATGGAGGACATTGATTCGCTGTGGCGAGCCCTGAGGGGAAAAGCCGAAAGGAAAAGAAGATGTTCGTCTACCTGCGGTCGTGACATCACCGCTACTTTACAACCTGTCGCAACATTCTGTAGCAGTTTGACAGATGCTACAACACGTTTCCCATCATTCTTCCGACACACCATAAATGTGGCACCGTTTTGGCATCGGGTTTGTCTTCATGCGGCGCTGCCACAATTGTACAACTTTTGAAGAAAGTCTGAAGACAGACGAAACACGAATACTGTATTACAAATGCAAACTGCAAACATCAGGTGCTCCCCCTTCTCAAAAAAAGTACAACAGGTTATTTTCCGTTTCTGGTGTTTTATTATTTTATTTAGGGAAATTCAACAGTTGTAGTCTGAATATGCCATACATGTCAGTATTTAAAATTTGTGTTTGGGAGCCTTTTACTGAGCATCTTCATCTTTATTAAATTCATAGAGTTGCTTGTTCTGTAGCCACAAGGGGAGATAGGCCAGTGTCTTCTTGTGCCCGTCCCAAGCCCGGATCAATACAGAGGGTTGTGTCAGGAAGGGCATCCGATGTAAAAGATTGGCCAAAACAAACATGCCTATTATTATTATTATTATTATTATTATTATTATTATTATTAAACAATACAAACATGGCGACTCACAATGAAATGTTACACAAAAATAAAGTCCGATTTGCGAAGATCCCACCCAAACACGTCTGCTTTTTTTTTGAGAACAGTTAAAAAGGGAAAACATGGACACATTGAGAATCATCTGATCCAGATATCATAACAAAACATAGATCACATAAACATCTCAATAAAACGTTTTACATTTCTTGCAATTCTGCTGATGCATGTCCTGTTCACTGTGCCCTATAAGAAAGAAAAGTAAACACATGAATAATGAAAAAATAAGAGAAAAAAATAATAATACAAATAAAAATAATCTGAATTATAATAGCAATAATTAACAATTTTGATCTTGAGTGGATTGTGGTTCATAGGTTAATTTAAAGGACAACCGACGTCTCCGGACAAGTTGTGTCCATAATTTCTAAAATGGCTTCAAATGACTTCTACTGGGCATATTTTAATAAGATTCCACCGCATATAGCTATATTTTACGTTTTAAGACTCACACTGAATATTCAGGAAGTCTTGTTTTTGAGTTGGTGCCGAGTCCGCACGTGACGTCACTAAAGGACCGCCCTTTACCGTAAAAAAAGACGCATTGTAGCGGCCCTTCCATCACGTCAATGTATTTTGCTGTAGTTCTTTGGTCTGGGGACCTCGTGTTGCACCCAAAAGCCGCCAGAAGGCCAGAAGAAGGCGTCCAAGCGCCATATAAGGAATTTATCAGCCTGTGGAAGCGGAGGTGGCCACTGGAGGTCGCCATTTTGTGCCTCTTTTTTTGGGTGAGAGATCTTCCCCCAAAATCGAATGCAAACATGTATGCTTTCCTCTTCAGAACTATTTGAATCCTATTCATAACTGGATGTGTAACAAGAAAGCATATTCTCCGAATCTGAAGCCATTGTTTGGATTCTCCAGCAATGCAAGATGTCTTGGCGTGACATCACGAACTGGGGGCGGGACTTTCTGAAAATGCCCAATTCGCAGCTCAATTTTTTTGCAAATTTTGGACACTTTAAGTCATTTTTATTGGTGTTTTGCATTTGAATAAAAATATCATACTGCGTGTTTTGGGTATTTTAGATGCTATAAAACGTTTTTCTGATGTCAGTTAAAAAACAAAAAAAGTGACGTCGGTTGTCCTTTAAATATCTTCATAAGCACTTAGGGTGCTGTAAATTTTTCCCAGGTATCCCATAGTCTCTCAAATTTCGAAAGAAATATGAGACATGTCTGATTTTTATGAAAGACTTGATTCAACAACAATAATGCGTCGGTCAAAATGAGACGTGACACGAGGAAGTGACGTTGGCTGTTCAGGAACAAAGTGGACGCTGGCAGCTTCCCGATGAAGTGCTGACCTCCGCAAATTAAAATCCAGTCATTCTTGACTCTGTGTCAGAGATGTTGGCTCGGACACTGTAGACAAAGGCTCGAACACAGGAAGATTGTCTTTTACTGCCGGCAGGGGACTAAGTCATTCGTGACAAACGTCCAAATTCTGCAGCCCTCTCCCAAGCTATTTATTGAGCTTTAATTAAAGTGAGACATTAGTAAAACAGTTTTCTTGATTAGAATACCACGCCCCTGGACGTTCTAAGCAGCAACAGATGTAAGCAATAAAACAGATATTTTTAATTGGTTGTTTTTTCCATGAACTGATAGATTTGTAACCTGCCTAATGAAGCTCTTCCTGTGAGGGAAATTTTTTCTAAGGAAGGAGTTAACCAAGTCCTAAATTATGTCCAAGGCTAGAGCTCCTAGATGAAGATGACAGGTTAACAGGCTGTGTCTGTTCAATTCAGATTGACCCATGGTTTCTGTGCTTTCATTGTGTACTCGAGTCACACATGTTCACTAAGCATATAACATGAAACTTTTAAATATGATAACTTCTATTCTGTATAATCTCTATCATTGGGGGGGATGGGGGGTCAACATTTCCACAAGTCCCCAAAAAGTTGTTTTGCTCATCCACTTTTGGGGATACGTCAATTTATCTCAGTGTGTTTTGTTTCAGAGCTGAAATTGAGGCGGTCCAAGCGGACGTGGGCGAACTTGAGACGCGATTGGACAAGGTGAGAGATGGGTGTCAATCAAATCCAAAAACAGTCTCCATCATTTTCCCAGATTTAAAAAAATGGAAATGATCAAGATTAAAGTTGCAAGATGACAATAATAAAGCCAGTGTCTGAAACTCATGACAAAAAGTTCGCGGACACCAGGGTAGACAACTCCGAAAAGTTGCCAGCCCGGCCATAAAGTTGCCTGCCCCATGTTTCACAACTTGAAACACAATAAGACGACTAATCGCAAGAAAACCATTGTTGCAAAGTATTACGGATTGTTTTTATTAAGGATGTACCAACCACAAATGCTCCCTTGCTTTATTTATGGTAAATATCCCTTGCTGATTATTTCGCTCCAATTGTTCGTTTGTCCATAGACTCTTTGTCATTTTCCACAACGCAATGTTTGTTTTCTACAAGCCACGTGAATTCTTCTTTCGCCGATGCTTTTGACGTGCGTTCAATTTCTAAGCGCCTTTCAAAACTCTCAAGTACACTTTATAGTCACGGGATAATGTACGTTTACGTTTTGTAGCGTCATAAATTTTGTTAGCTTCTTTAGAATCTTTCTTCTGGGGATGAAGTTCTGTGCATCTACTTTGGAAAATGATATGCAAATGCATGACCTTATAACGCTCGGGACAGACGGAAGCACGAGGCAGGCTTCTGATTGGCTGGCGTGCTGAGTATGCAAATTGCCAAACGAACCAAAATGTAGACATTTCCAAACCGAATGAAGATTTCTAAATCGGAATAATTTATTCTGATTTCGAAATCCGAAATTTTATTTATTTATTTTTTCTTGAAGAAGTTGTCAGTCACCCGGACGGAGACATTTTGTAAGTTGTACGCCCGACGTAAAAGTTACACGCCCCGGGCATCCGGGCAGACGCTATTTCAGACGCTGATAAAGCCCGTCATTGTAGTTTAATTTCATGATGGACTGACTTTAATTTTGTTGAATAAATTGTAATTTTTCCCCCCCAAAAAACGTTGAAAATTGTTCTAATGAATGGGCAAAAACATTCAGGGAACATATTACAGATTCAAGCGGGTATTTGGAGATGTTGAGTGGGATATTTAGCCGATTGATGGACATTTCCTCCTTCGTAGCTCGTGAAGCAATGCCAGGCCATGGTGGAGGCCGGCCGAGTGTACTGCCAAAGCAGCAAGAGCTTCGTGAGCGGCCTCCAGAGTTTGGGACGCCACTGCTCCGCCGACGCCAGCGTGGGGGTAAGGCCGGTTGGCGATTCCCAATGATTCTTTGCCACCAAGAGGTGCAGTTTTCCTTTTATTTCTTCTCCCCCTCTGCAGGAATGCTTGAAGACGTTCTCCAAGAAGCTGGCGCTCATCTTGGACGCGCAGGAGGTGAGCCGGTCGATACGCTCATGGCGTTGAGATACGCTGTTCCTCTTGAAAATCGTCTGCCTCTCGTCTCGGACCGATCCTCCGTTATAGTCGCAATTTGATCCTGGGGGTGGTTAAACTCTGAAAGGGCTCTGTCTCCAGTCCAAACATCATGGCTGGTCTCACCACCGTTTATACACTTTTATTTCATCCTAGTGAAACCTTTCTATCACACCTGACATTTTTCTCCAGTCGTTACAGCCTGCCTGGACACGCATCTTCACCTCTTTTCCACACTCTCCATTACTCTGGACAATTGACCCCAAGTACTTAAAATCCTTCTTTATATCTTCTCCCTGTAGCATCACTCTTGTACTTGGATCCCTCTCATTCACACACATATATTCCGTCTTGCTGCGACTGATCTTCATTCCTCTCCTTTCCAGGGCATACCTCCACATCTCTAGTTTCTCCGCCACCTGTTCCCCGTTCTCGCTACAGATCACAATGTCATCTTCAAACATCATGGTCCAAGGGGATTCTTGTCTAACATCGTCTGTCAGCCTGTCCATCACCATAGCGATTAAGAAGGGGCTCAGAGCTGACCCCTGGTGGAGTCCCACCTCAACCTTGAATTCCTCCGTCACACCGACAGCACACCTCACAACTGTCTTACAGTCATGATACATGTCTTGCACCGCTCTGACATACTTTTCTGTCACTCCAGACTTCCTCGTGCAATGCCACAGCTCTTCTCTGGGCACCCTGTCGTACGCTTTCTCCAGATCTACAAAGACACAATGCAATTCCTTTTGACCTTCTCTGTACTTCTCTATCAGCATTCTTAAAGCAAACACTGCATCTGTCGTACTCTTTTTTGGCATGAAGCCATACTGTTGCTCACAAATGTTCACTTCTGCTCTTAGTCTAGCTTCAACGACTCTTTCCCAGTTTCATTGTGTGGCTCATCAACTTTATTCCTCTGTAGTTAGCACAACTCTGCACTTCTCCCCTGTTCTTAAAATGGGCACTAGTACACTTCGTCTCCATTCTTCAGGCATCTGCTCACCATCTAAGATCTTGTTGAACCACCCAGTTAGAAACACCACTGTCAGCCTCTTGCCTAGCGTGCAAGTCATCATAGGCCTCTTGTTTGGCCTTTGCCACCTTTACTTCAACCGTGCGCTGCATCTCCTTGTACTGCTCTCTACTCTCGTCCGTCCTCAGTGTCCCACGTCTTCTTTGCTAACCTCTTTCTCTGTATACACTCCTGCACCTCCCCATTCCACCGCCAAGTCTCCTTATCTACCTTTCTTCCACTCGATACTTTCCAACCTGTCTGATAACGTTCGCTGTCGTTTGCCAGTCATCTGGAAGGACCTCTTGCCCACCCAGTGCTTGTCTTATACCTCCTTCCTAAATGTCATGCAACACTCTTCCTTTTTTAATTGTACGAGCTGCCCGAGTATCACCATAAAAACCAGTCGCTAAATTTGTAGTATACCAGTGTGTAATTATGCAGATGTCCTTGACGGCCTCATTGTCTGGTGCTGGAGATTCTACAGATCAGTAAAAGTGGTTAAAATGAGTACAGACCTGGAGCTACAAAGACTGTAACGGGATGGTGTTCCACAAGGTTGTGCAAAATTGCAAAGAGCCACTATACAGTTAGATTTGGGTTTAGATAGTTAATGGCGAGACGGAAGAAGCTGTTTCAGTGTCTGCTGGATTTGGTGCGCATGGATCGGTAGCGCCTACCTGAGGGGAGTAGCTGGAAAACGTGGTGGGCAGGGCACGGAGAATTTATTGGGATTTTCCGTGCCATTGTCTTGGTTCTTCAAGTCCGCGCGAGTGGGTCATCATAATCATGGTCATCTTTATTTCCAATTTGAGTCACGGGACGTCATGCAATTTTCCCTTTCAGGAGGCCATCGAAGCAACACACGCGTCAGTCAAGACCAAGCTACAGACGTTTGTGAAGGAGTGAGTGGCGGCCCAGCGAGTTGCGGGGTGCGTGCCCCCCCCCCCCCCCCCCCCCATTCACCCTGACTGCCTTTGTTGCTTTCTTGGCATCGCCGCAGAGATGTGCGGCGCTTCAAGGACGCACGCAAGGAATTTGAGCGCAGCAGTGAATCCCTGGAGGGGGCGCTGGCGAGGAACGCCCAGGTGCCTCGCGGGAAGCCTCACGAGGCGGAGGAGGCTGGCGCCGCCCTGATCAACGCCCGCCGCGCCTTCAGATCCGGCGCCCTGGACTACGTCCTGGAGGTGAGCCGGCGGGCCACAGGCGGGCCTCTGGATTTTTCTGACTCGCTCTTCTCACTCTATTTGTCACAGATCAACATCATCGAGTCCAAGAAGAAGACGGAACTGCTGACTGCCGTGAGTGAAGACCAATCCGATTTTGGCCACATCAATTTACTTTTGTTTTCTTGAGAAATTCCTCCCAAAGCACAATTCACGAGCTGGCTACCTAGCTAGCTAGCTATTTACTATCTATTAGCTCTCTGGCTGGCTAGCTATCTATTAGTTATCTAATAGCTAGCTAGCTAACTTTCTACCTATTTGAGTTATTCAATTATCTAGCTAACTATGAGTTATCTATTAGCTATCTAGCTATTAGTTATCTATTAGCTCGCTAGCTAACTTTCTACCTATTTAAGTTATTCAACTATCTAGCTAACTACCGATGAGTTATTTATTAGCTAGCTAGCTATCTTTCTATTTGAGTTACTTCCGGGTTGAGTGAACGCTGGCGCGTGTGGCTGCCGCTGCTCACCCACGGAAAAACGTATCCGGTGACTGTAAAGTGACCTTGAGAGTTTTGAAAGGCGCTTAGAAATGAAATGTATTATTATTATTATAACTTATTCTGATGGAGGGGTTCGGCCATCTTTGTTTACCATCTCCAGAGGAGCCCTACGAATAGCTCCTCAGAAGGCAACTCTAAAAAGTAAATTTTGAATCTCCAACTTTATTTGTTGTCATTGTGAAAAGAAAAGCAAATTGCACGTCTGCTTTATGGCGGAAACGGGCATTCTGGTTTTGGAGGTTCTCACTCGGAAGATGCAACTTCCTTTGTTCCAACGTGTTCCTCCCCCTGTATTTTTACCCCGCCCCCAAAACTGTCATGTTCACAGATGTTGTTACTCATGGATGCCCAGGCGCAGTTGTTCCAGAACGGTTTCGGGTCCTTGTCAGAACTGGACTCTTATCGGCGAGACCTGAACGAAGAGGTGACTCTCAAGTGCTTGCCTTTTAATCCGCCGAGTGACATTTTTTTAAAAGCTGCGGAAAAGCATCATCTGGGCAAAGAGAGCAAGAGCGTCCGTCTTCTTGACATTTTCCCTTGCGTTTCCCCAGCAGAAGCAGTTTGTTCTCAATTCGGCCCGTGAGAAGAGAGACATGGAGCAGAGACACGCCGCCATCAAAAAAAAGGTTTCCAACATGGCTGCCAAATGTTTTGATTGCGTTTTCCGCAATAATAATACATTTTCATTTCAAAACTTTCAAGGATACTTTACAGTCACAGGATATTTTTTTGTGCGGGTGAGCAGCGGCAGCCACATGCGCCAGCGTTCACTCAACCCGGAAGTTCTTTCATTATTAAAATGAAGAAACAAACCTACATATATATATATATAAACAAACAAATAAATACATAAACCAACACTTAAATAAATACATACATAAAACATATATAAATGCATATATAAAGACATAAATAAATATCTAAATATATATAAACAAACACTGAAATAAATACATACATAAATACATAAATAAATGCATAAATACATAAATATATATGAACAAACAAATAAATACATGAACACTTAAATAAATACATATATAATACATAAATAAATACATAAATATATATATAAACAAACAAATAAATACATACATAAATACATATATAAAGACAAACAAAATACATATATACATACATAAATGCATAAATGAATAAAGAAATATAAATAAACAAACAAATAAATACATAAACAAAACCTTAAATTAATACATACATAGATACATAAATAAATATAAATAAACAGGGCGGCCCGGTAGTCGAGTGGTTAGCACACCGGCTTCACAGTGCAGAGGTCGCCGGTTCGCGTCCCGGTCCAGCCTCCCTGTGTGGAGTTTGCATGTTCTCCCCGGACCCGCGTGGGTTTTCTCCGGGTCTTCCGGTTTCCTCCCACACTCCAAAAACATGCATGGCAGGCAGATTGACCCCCGCGACCCTAATGAGGAATAAGCGGTACGGAAAATGAGATGAAATATAAATACATACCTAAATACATATTGATATACATATATAAATACCAATACGTCAAGCGTTTCCCTCGAATCTCGTTTCCAAATTCAGAATGGAAGAGTCACTTTTTCCAAACTTTGTCAGCATCGCACATGTTCGGATGCGGACATTCAACTGTCCGCGCCATGGTTGCCATCTTGCGTTTCCACGGTTCCCTCATCCTTTCGAATGATACGTGCATTGACGTTTTCCAGGACGTTTCCGATGACGACTCAGTGATGGACTTCAAGCCGGATGCTGCGGACGGGGTTCCCATGGAGGGGTACCTCTACAAACGGGCCAGCAACGCCTTCAAGACCTGGAGCAGGTCTGACGCAAAGCCATGAAAGCAAACCTGGTCGCTGGTCTTTTTGTCACCCCTGGTCCCTCACCCCACCAGGCGCTGGTTCTCCATTCAGAATAATCAGCTGGTGTATCAAAAGAAATTGAAGGTAAAGCGAGCGCGATGGCGCCTTGCGGGTGGCGTCCCCGTTTGACTGGGCGGCACCCATCCCTCAGGAGCAGCCCACGGTGGTGGTGGAGGACCTGCGCCTGTGCACCGTCAAACCTAACGGTGACAACGACAGACGCTTCTGTTTCGAAGTGGTTTCCCCGGCCAAGTGAGTCACATTAAGAAAAATAAAAACAATAAAATTACATAACTTAAATGTGATTTAATACAATACATTACAATACTATTAGCTATCTAATAGCTAGTTAGCTGCCTATCTATTAGCTATTTGTTAGCTAGCTGGCTGGCTATCTATTAGCTATCTGGTGGCTGGCTAGCTAGTCGGCTGGCTATCTATTGGCTATCTAGTGGCTAGCTAGCTAGTTACCTATCTATTAGCTATATATTAGCTGGTTAGCCGGCTATCTATTAGCTATCTGTTATCTGGCGAACTGGCCGGCTATCTATTAGCTATCTAATGGCTAGCTAGCTTGATAGTTGGCTATCTATTGGCTAACTATTAGCTAGCTAGCTAGTTTTTAATTTGAGTTATTCCGGGTTGAGTGAACGCTGGCGCATGTGGCTGCCGCTGCTCACTCACAGAAAAACTGATCCAGTGACTGTAAAGTGACCTTGAGAGTTTTGAAAGGCACTTACAAATAAAATGTATTATTGCGGGGGCGGGGCAGCCAGGCCGACACTAACGCCGGCACAGAAGCTGTTTGTTGCAGGCCGACTCAGAGAGGCAGCAGCGGATGTGGATCGGCGCCGTGCAGAACAGCATCGCCTCAGCCTTCCACGAGCCCCAACGCAGCCCGGTGAGGACGAGAGGGCGAGCGGGCGCAGGAACGCCCTCCTCCTCGTCTCACCGTTTATCTCTCGCAGAGGCAGCGGCACGGCTCGGCGTCAACGGGCGGCCCCTCGGAGGCGCTGGAGCGGATCCGGGCCATCGCCGGGAACCGGCATTGCAGCGACTGTGGGGCGCCGGGTCCCGACTGGGCCTCCATCAACCTGGGCGTCACGCTGTGTATCGTATGCTCGGGAATACACAGGTACTGTAGGTGCCGGCCGGCCGAGAGACACGCTGGCCCGACGTCAATGTCCTCCCTTTCAGGAGCCTGGGGGTCCACTTCTCCAAGGTGCGTTCCCTTACCCTGGATTCCTGGGAGCCAGAACTCATAAAGGTAGCCAGTGATTGTTCCAGCGGAGCGAAGGGGGGTTAGCGAGGCGTCATCTTGTCTTTCTCGCAGTTGATGTGCGAATTGGGCAACGATGTCATCAACGGCATCTATGAAGCCCGTCTCGACGAGATCACCTTCAAGAAGCCCCTCGCCTCCAGTCCAAGGTATGCGCGGGGGGATGCCTCTCATGATAATAATTATAATGATTATAAATGTCATTTATAAGCGCCTTTCAAAACTCTCAAGGTCACTTCACAGTCGCAGGATAAGTTTTTCTATGGGTGAGCAGTGGCAGCCACATGCGCCAGTGTTCACTCAACCCGGAAGTAACTCAAATGGGTAGAAAGCTAGCTAGTTAGCTAACAGATAGCTAATAATAAGAATACATTGTATTTATAGCGCCTTTCAAAACTCTCAAGGACATAGCTAATAGATAGGTAGCTTGATAGCTAGATAGCTAATAAATAACTAGATAATACAGAAATAAACAAATACATACATAAATGAATAAATACAGAAATAGATACATTAATAAACAGATACATATATAGCTAGATAAATCGATAAATTAATAAACAGATCCATAAATACACAACGCTCTCCCCCAAACGCTTTCTTGGCGCTCCTTGTCGTTGGCCCGCATTGAACTCGGGGAGGCTCCTCCGCGTGGTGCATCTGCGCTGTCGAAATTGGACCTGGGCACATGATGAAGCGACAGTACTTCCTCAATTGGCCACGGCAAACAGGAACTGCAGGAAGTACGCGGCGAGGCGTTAGGTGTCGTGACAGCATGATGGCCTGGATAATAATAATAATAATAATAATAATAATAATAATAATAATACAGCTACAGCAACAACAATAATAATAATAAAAAAAATAACAATAATAATAAATTTCATTTCTAAGCGCCTTTCAAAACTCTCACGGTCACTTTACAGTCACAGGACATTTTTTTTGCGGGTGAGCAGAGGCAGCCACACGCGCCAGCGTTCACTCAACCCGGAAGTAACATAAAGTAAAAAAAAACTAAATAAATAATATAACAACATAAAGACACAGTCATTCATTCTTCAGCACTTGCTGTACCCTCTTTGTGACATGGAGCAGTTCTAGATGCAAGAGGAGAGGATCAAAGCGTCCTTTCCAGTAGTGGATCAGGGACGTCATGGTGGAATGCGGATATCTACTGCAAGCTAAATGTTGAAAGCAAACACGCAGCTGTAGCATCCATTGACGAAAAGACATTGTCTCACATCTCCTGTCCCACATAAATCCGCTTCAATTCCAAGCCGCGACAGTTCCACTTACGCATCGGGGCTCTGCGCTGACGCTCCTTTCTTCTTATCACGGGCTCCTCAAGCCATGCATCCATCTCGCCGTAGACTGTCCAACAGCATTGCGTGTCCCGTGTTTGTCCTGAGTGAATTTGCTCATCAAATCAAAGACGTGACGTGCGTGTGGGCTCAGGGGGGACAAGGAGGCCTGGATTCGTTCCAAGTACGTGGAAAAGAAGTTCATCAACAAGCTGCCAGAAACGGGTCGGAACAACTCGCAGAAACGTCCGGGTGCCAAGAGGAACAGGGCAGCCACCCAAGAGCGCACGGCGCAGCGTCCGCCGCTCATGCCCAAACCCGGACGAAGCACTCTGCCGCGATCGGGTAAGGTGCACCAGGGGTGGGGAGAGCTCCCCTCGCAGTGTCCCTTCTGTTGTCACCGCTGTTGTCTCTCTCTCCTCAGCGTCAAGCTCCATGGAGGTCCAAAAGAGCAACACGGTCTCCCGTGCAGGTCAGCACCCATGCACAGCACATGCACAGTGGGACGTTTGTTTGATGGGGGCTGCTTTTAATTTCCGTCGAGGGGAAGCATTTTTCCTGAACATGCAACCTTTTATGAATACGTCTGTGTAAGCTCTCAGTCGTACAGGAGTGGTCCATCGATGAGAAGGTTTCTTCAGCCGTCATCTGTACATAAGTGAAGGTTTCGGACGTTTTATGACCTTTTATGAAATATTTGACATACACGATGGGTGTCAAAGTCAAGGCCCAGGGGCCAAATGCGGCCCATGGTCAATTTATATCCGGCCCGCAACCTCCGTCATACAGGGATGAGAATTTTCCGCCAATCGGCAGATTTCCAACTTTTCCGGAGCAAAATGACCATTCTCGAAAAAAGCGCAAATCCGTTTCCGGGTGGTGGGATAGGGTATGGGCAGTGTTCCGATCGCCCGCTTTCCACGGAGTCTTGATTGGCGTGTGTATGGGACGTTAGAATCTAAGTCAGGGGTTAGGAACCTATGGCTCTTTTGATGATTGCATCTGGCTCGCAGATAGAACTAAATATCTATTCTCGCTTTTTCACTGTTCATTTCCTGTTTCGGCTTGTGTTGGCGGAAAGCGCAATTTTTATTGGATGATCCTGACCAAGGTGCCATTGATGTTGAAACAGGTAAACGCTGAAAAAGGATTCGCCTTTGTGCAGAGAACAGGCAGAGAACAGGCTCTAATTTGATGAAACAATACCATCGATGAAACAGTCGACTGTCAGTGGCACTATGACAAGCCCCATGCTAACATTAGCGTCAATATACAGTACTTCTGCAAGAGGCAGCAGAAAGCAAAGGTGCAAGCTAATGAGCAGTGTGCAGGCTAGCTAGCAGTAACCTTGCGTATGGACCCGGCAAGTTGACTTTTATTCCGATAGTTTAGCTGGATTTTTACCAATCATGAGG
The DNA here is from genome assembly GCF_051943395.1 of Hippocampus bargibanti. Taxonomy (NCBI): domain Eukaryota; kingdom Metazoa; phylum Chordata; class Actinopteri; order Syngnathiformes; family Syngnathidae; genus Hippocampus; species Hippocampus bargibanti. The sequence continues at coordinate 30,558,277 of NC_142735.1, read as the reverse complement.
AACAGAAAACCATTCATATTAATGGTGAGTATTATCGTAGTTATTTTAAATAATACATTCTGATGTTTTGTTGAAACCCCGCCTTTTTTCTCATTTTTCATTCTCATCCCTGGTCATAAAATCAAGAACGTCTGGCCCGCATGCCGAATGACTACATTGGGCGATAGCGCTGTTATCTGCGTCTGCCAAGTGCTGCCATCTAGACCACAAATGTCAAAGTCAAGGACCAGCGGCCAAATGTGGCCTGCCGCATCATTTTATTCGGCCCGCGAAAGCAAATCAAACCTGTGAAATTCCATGATCATCTATCGAGCTAGCTAGCTCTCTTTCAATTCACTTAGCTTGCTAATCCCTTCCATCACAGGTGTCAAAGTCAAGGCCCCGGGGCCAAATCTGGCCCCCCACATTATTTCATTCGGCCCGCAATAGCAAATGAAGCATGTCAGGTGCCATGATGCTTGCTAAAGTCCCAACCAAATTTTCAAATTGTCCCATGTAAACCATAATAAAGTAATTGTTTTGGACTTTAAATTTGAAAACTAATTATTCATTAATTTGTTGTGCGCTCTACATGTAATATGTGGAAGGGGATGAAACATTCTAATGGCTTCCCCAAATTCATAAGGAAACCGGAACTACAATGTGGCCAGCGGCAAAAAATGACTTGGACACCCTTGACACACATGCTCTTTGTTTTTTGTTTACTCAGTCAGGAACACTTGCTATTGTTTTTCTCTTGTTTCTCTTTTCATACCTTAGATTGGAATGATGAAGAGGAAGAGGATCTGAGCGGGCTTCATCCCGGGGCGCTGCTGTATCGCTCGGCGGCTTTGCAGAACTTCCCCATCATGGCCGACGCGTTGGCCCACGGCGCCAACGTCAACTGGGTCAACGCGGCCGAGGAGGCCTACACACCGCTGATCCAGGCAGTCTCAATGGTGAGCCTTCTTCGGTTAACCGTCATTGGAGCTACCATTGGCTTGTGAAACCTTTTTGGGTTCATTTCCTCTCCTGCTCCCAGAACGCCCTGGCCGCGTGTGAATTCCTGCTGCAGAATGGTGCCAACGTCAACCTGGCAGACAAAAATGGGAGAGCACCACTTCATCATGCCACCATACTGGGTCACACAGGGTACACACAAACGCATAATTATATTAGACAGGCTATCTAGCTAGTTATTGGCTATTAGCTATCTATTAGCTGGCTTGCTAGCTTTCTATCTTTTTCAGTTACTTCCGGGTGAGTGAACGCTGGCGTGTGTGGCTGCCGCTGCTCACCCACAGAAAAACTCATCCTGTGACTGTAAAGTGACCTTGAGAGTTTTGAAAGGCACTTATAAATCAAATGGATTATAAAGCATCCAAAAATAGGCGACAGGCTTTGAGCACAGTCTTTCACATGCAAATTGGAGCACAGACGGGCTATTGTAGAATGTTTATCTCCTTTACTTATTACATCTAAAGCACATAACACATTTATGACTAATTTTCAACTCTGAAGTCAAGAATAATGACTGTTATCGTGGTTTACATGGGACGATTTCAATTGTTGTTTCCAAATTTAGTAAGCATCATAGAATTTCACGTTTCATTTGCTTTTGCGGGCCAAATAAAATCATGTGGCAGGCCATATTTGGCCCCGGGCCTTCACTTTGACACCTGTGCTTTAGGTCAAAAGTGTCAAAGTATTTTTTTTTGCCGCGGCACATTGTCCTTACTGTTCCTGTGACTGTAAAATGTCCATCAGAGTTTTGAAAGGTGCTTATAAATTTAATGTATTATTATTATTATTATTATTATTATTATAATTGATGAGAAGGTTTCTTCAGCCGTCATCTGTACTTTTTTGAAGGTGTCGGACGTTTCGCCTCCTATCCAAGAGGCTTCGTCAGCGAACTAAAGTCTGACTGGTCGTATCGCCCTATTTATATATCCCTAATGTCCAGACATGGCGGCGCCGGACACAGCTATGATAGGTCCCTACTCTCAGGTTGGGGGGAGCAGAGGACCACTCCCTGTGGCCCCACTGATTATTCCTACAATCCTGACTAACGACTGGCTTGTTTGCCCCACTCCCTCCGGTATCACCTCATCAGCATTATGAATATTGTCTAACCTGTTTTTCACAGATTCTCGTCTATCGCCGGTGGTGCTGGTCCCTTTAACCGCAAAAAAAGGGGGAACTGTACTTGCATTTTTATTTTTGAGTTCTTCAAAATAGGAGTGTTCTAATACTTTTTTGTTGGATTGTTGAAACCAATGGTTCAAATGCTGTAGTTCAATCCGCAACAGGTTATTGTAAGTGTAGGTTTCCGAGTCGCAATAGCTAGCAAGCAATGTTGAAAGTTTCCACGGGAGTTTTTCTCGCTTCGGCAAGTCTGCAATAATTCATTTTACTGCGGCAAATGGATTTGATCTCCAAGTAAAACAAGTTGCACGCTTCTATGTGAACTCAGGCTGGTGTGTCTGTTCCTGAAACGAGGCGCCGACTACAATGCCAGAGACAAAAATCACAAGGACCCCATCACGATCGCCGTGGACAACGCCAACGCCGATATTGTCACTTTGTGAGCGGCGCGTACAAAGACGGCCAATGAGCCCAAAACCCAAAGAAAGATTAACCGATGCTCTTTTCATCCCGCAGACTGCGGATCGCCAAAATGAACAGGGAGATGCAAGAGATGGACGGATCCCTCAGCAAATCAGGTCTCTTCAAGGGGCAGACGGCCGGGGGCGCCGGGACAGGCCAAACTAGGAAGAATATCCAGGATTTAAAGAACCAAAAGTGGTTGGTCTCTGAGGGGACAAAATGATTAGTCCTTGGACCATAGTCTGAAAGGATTCCCCCCCCCAACGCCACATCCGCGTTTATTGTTTTTTTTCTGGGAGGGTAGGGGGGCGGGGGTACTTTAAATTGAAAACACTGGTTTTACAGTGTCACTTTTTTTTCACCATGCAGAATGATACAAATGGCAGTCTAATTTGAGATGGTGGGTGCTTATGCCTTCATTGTAAAAGCACAAAAATCCAATTTTCAGTTCAGAATCAACGAGGAACACGACCAGGTGTGGTAGTACAGCCAAACAAATGGTCTTCCGCGAACACAATTCATTCCGCACATATGGCACTTTGACAAAACACCAAATGTCAAAACACTGAAAATTGAATAGGTGTTTAGCTGACAGCACACGTGGAGGTAAATGCATGCTCACATCCCGTTTGCTTTAACTTGGGGCCTTGGTGCCCAATGCATTGTGTTGTTGCAATTTGGGCTTGCTTCTTGTACATTGCGTTCATTGTTTATTTCTGTGTTTGTCTGTGCTTATGTTAAAAAATGACAAAAGACCCAACTGGTCAGCATTTTGACTTTGTCTTTGTGTGTCTTTACACTCCTGAGACATGAAGCTGGTCTCACCAGCCGCCTGCCGTTAACTTCCAGGTAAAGTCCACTGCGCATGCGTCCTGCTTCAAGGCCAACAGAAATGGGAAATTTGAACGATAAAAAAAACGTATATTATTTGCATCTACACGCAATTTGGTGAACGTTTTAACATTGTCAACTGTCTTTAGTTTGTTTGGGTTTTATTTCATCTCTAAAGAGTTGTTTTTTGGGAAGGGGGGGGGGAACTTACCTGTGGCGTCGACGTTCTTCGAGCAACGCGCTCTTCTTCGGCTCTCATCATGAGTCGCCGCCGCCACCTGGTGGACTAAGAAATCGTTGCACTACATTTTTTGGGGTTTTTTTAATTTATTTTCTTTGCCTCTTTGATGTGTCACAGGTGACGAAACCTACCAGCATATCTTCAGAGACTTTTCGCACATGGCGTCCAACAACCCGGAGAAGCTCAAGCGTCGCAGCGCTGACGCCCAATGCTGAAAGAAAAATGCTATTTTTCGAAATGCTTCCATTTTGCCAGTATTATCAAATTATATTAAAACGTTTTTTAATTGGTATTTTAGTTTTGTCAATAGAAGCCATGTCATTTTTTTTTAATGCTAGTGATGGGAATTCCGTCTCCTTTCAGAGTGCCGGTACTTTTGGCTCGGCTCACTTAAAAGATCCGGATCTTTTGGCTCCCAAATGGCTCCTCAGGTTTTTTTTTTTTTTTTTTTTTTTTGCTTAAATTAATTAAAGACCAAAAATCATGTAAAATTATGGGAAAAGCAAATTACAGTACTCATGTAAAAAATACACAGTGTCAAATATTTTTGTTTGTATGGCTTGATTTATATGTGCACAAAGAGCATCCACTACCTTTCACATTCCCAGTGGTTATTCTGGTCTGAAGAACAGCTGTCACTAATTTGCTTTTTATATTAATAATACCAACTAGTAAAATTGATAATAATTGAATAATAATAACAGCATAATGTGATAACATTTGGCCACTGTACCTGACTACACTGATCTCCAGTGACCTGCTCAAATGGCTCCAAAATGGCTCCCTGCAGTACCTCCCCAGCTCCTCTGCTAAATTTTCAGAAATTGGTCTTTCATTGAACTCAAAACAATCCACCAAACAGATCCCCACTTTGAATTTTTCAAAAAAGTGGCATGTAACTGATGTAGGATGTTGTGGTTCAGGATTCCAGCAGTCAGTTGTTAGACAAACAGCTGGGGCTTTTTTCGCCCGTTCTTTGACTCCAGCACATTCTTTGTCATATATCATTAAGGTATGATTCTTTGAGGAAGTGTTATCAGAATCAGAAAGCCTGAGGGCGGGGAATACAGGGGGGGAGTCGGCTCCCATTTCTGGCTCCTTTTTAGGAGCCGGTTATCTAATGTTCACTTCAGAGACCCGGTTCCAAGAGCCTGCTCGTTCGCGAACGACACATCACTAGTCAGTACTACCGAGCACATCTGGACTGAGACGCTCCGCCTTCATCAAGGTGTACATTCTAAATGGTAATTATTAATGCGAAATTATGAATTGTAATCGTCAAAGGTGGCGCTGTTGAGTCTTTACGAATAGCTGTGCTAACAACAAAATTAAGTTACATTTTGGAAAATGAAAGCCTGTTACAGCAAGAGCGCTATCAACGGACCACAGAATTAAGCCACAGCTGATTTACTAGGAGGATTCATTCACATTAAAGGACAACCGACGCCTCCGGACAAGTTGTGTCCATAATTTGTACAATCACTTCAAATTACTTCTACTGAGCGTATTTTACAAAGATTCCACCGCATATAGCTATATTTTACGTTTTAAGACTCGCGCTGAATATTCAGGAAGTCTTGATTTTGAGTTGGTGATGATTCCTGACATGACGTCACGTCGGGAACGCCAATGACCGAGAAAGCGACACACAATGCATTTTGGGTACTTTGTTTGGTCTGAAAACATTGTGTTGATCCGTGTTGATGGCGAAATTAGAAGGAAAACACAACTAATGTGATGGTGAATCGTGTGTTACATCAAGACTACTATTTGATACTAGTTGACACAAATTCCCAGCAGACAAATCAGCCCATTTCCAACGGAGCTGGGGCGCCATCTTGTGCTTTTTCGGCGAGCTACATTGGAGTCCAAACTCCTCAAAATGCTACGGAATGACTTCTTTTATCGACTGCAAACATTTATGCTTTACTCTTCTGAACTATGTGAATCATATTCATAACTGGATGATTAACAAGAAAGCATCTTCTCCGAATCTGAAGCCATTGTTTTGATTCTAGAGCAAGGCAAGACGTCCTGGCGTGACACCACGAACAAGGGGCGGCACCTTCTGAAACTTGTCATTTCCGAGCTCATTTTGTGGTAATTTTGGGACACTTTAAGTCATTTTTATTGGTGTTTTGCATTTGATTAAAAATATCACTGCGTGTTTTGGGTATTTTAGATAAAAGTTTTTCTGATGTCAGTTAGGAAACAAAAAAATGGTGTTGGTTGTCCTTTAAAGTGTTACCTAAACACTAAATTAATAATTTTCAAGTTGTTTTCTTTTATTTCAGTTCTCGATCCGTCAAATGTGTGAGAGTACAGAGTGCCAAAGCAGAACAATCGAGTCACCACTAGTTTGCCGTTTATTCTGGTTTTGCAAAAATATAAAGAGCTGTGAATGAAAAGGCGCGAGTGTAACGATCAGTGTTGTATTCCTGAGCATACGGGACACACAAAAGGTCATTTGATTTTGCATGATCGTTCCTTTTGGCCTACATTGACACACGAAAGACAGAAAGTCTTTCGTGTGTCGATTTTCACAGTGGTTGGCAGACAGTGTGCGACCATATTCCGGAGATTCCCATTTTGCATTCACCTACCATTCCAGAAACACTCCATTTCAGCTACCATGTGCAAACGTGATCATCGAATAAAAAAAAATAAATCATAAGGCCTTTTCGCAAAATGTTAAGGATTAAATCACACTTTGGAAAATGGACCCCCCTGAAAAAAAAATCTCTCAGGTGACCCTCTCGCAACTTGTCGATGCACGAAGTCCAATAAATATTCCTGAATTCTTTGAGTGGCATGGATGTGCAGCGGGCAGATCAGTGATTGGCGTCGCCCGGCAAATCTTTTGTCTTCTCCGTTTCTGAGGTGAGATGTTGCCTTTCGGCTACCGGCACCGGCGCTGCCGGCGGCTTGGGTGGCGGATCCGTGCAGGAGAAGTAGTGCGGCAGAGTGGTCATGGTTAGGGTGCTGAGGATAAGGAAAGAGCCCGATACCACAAAGGAGGCCATGTAGTCCCCCGTGATGTCCCGGAGCAGGCCTGGTGATACAAGAATCAATCATGTACATATCTGAAAACATCTTTGATACAATACATATTGATTTATATCGCCAGTGTCTGAAACTCATGACAAAAAGTTCGCGGACACCGGGGCCGACAACTCTGAAAAGTTGCCTGCCGGGCCATAAAGTTGCCTGCTGCATTTTTCTCAACTTGAAACACAATAAGACGGCTAATGGCAAAAGAAACATTGTTGCGAAGTATAAAGGATTTTTTTTAATTAAGGAATGCTTAATTAATGGTAAATATCCATTTCTGAAGATTTTGCTCCAGTTGTCATTTGTCGTCATGCTGCACAATGCAATGTTTGCGTTGTCTGCTAAAAGCCACGTGGACTCCCCTTTCTAAGCGCCTTTCAAAACTCTCAAGTACACTTTAGAGTCACGGTCCAGTCCGAAGCAGGAAACAGGCTTCTGATTGGCTGCCGAGGCGCAAATTGCCAAATGAAGGTTCGTTTGGCAATTTGCATACTCGGCACGGTAGCCAACCAGAAGCCTGTTTCGTGCTTCCGACTATACCGTGACTGTAAAGTGTACTTGAGAGTTTTGAAAGAGGAGTCCACGTGGCTTGTAGCCTTTTCTCTATGGAAGAAAAACAAACGTTTGATTAGATTTTTTTTTTTTTTTTCATGTTGAAGAAGTTGTTGGCCATCCGGGCCGAGACGTTTTGAAAGTCTTACGCCCCTACGTAAAAGTTGTACGCCCCGGGCCTCCGGGCAGACGTTATTTCAAACACTGCTCACGCCCTTTAACAACAACTAAGGCTGTCACAAAGCGATTAACAAAACGGTTAACAAAGTCAAATAATAAACATGAAACATCACACAAAAACATGGACAGTTGTGCAATTCAGACCACTTTTCTACATTCAGGATTCCACAACCTTTGAGCTGAATGGCTCCTTCGAATGACGTCAGAATTTTCAATGTATAAGCTCCTCAAGTGTGGTTCGGGGGAGGGGGAGCCTCGCGCCACTCTTCTCTACCACTAACTGTTTGGAGGAACATGCATTTGTGCTGTCCCTGCCAGGTTTTTCCATTCAAATAAGTGCTTCTCCTTTCAAGGACAAACGACGCCTCCGGACAACTTTTATCCATAATTTGTAAAATCACTTCTACTGAGCGTATTTTACAAAGATTCCACCGCATATAGCTATATTTTACGTTTTAAGACTCACGCTGAATATTCAATAAGTATAATATAATAAGAATATTCATAAGTCTTGTTTTCGAGTTGATGTCACGTCTGGAACGCCCCTGACCGAGAAAGCGACACACAATGCATTTTGGGTACTTTTTTTTCATCTGAAAAAAACATGTTGATCACGAAATTAGAAGGAAAACGACATAAATAATGCGATGGTGAATCGTTGTGTGGCAGCCAATTGCGGTAACACGCATAAAGAGGGTGTAAATTGACACAAATTCCCAGCGGACAAATCAGCCATTTCCAGAGCCGAAGGACAACGAGGAGCTAACCGGAGTTAGCGATGGATAACTCCTCTCGAGACTGATCATCCATCTTGTAAATTATTTTGTTGAACGTATATAAGAAAAATGGAGCTCTTCCAAGCCAAAGATGAAGACATTCTTCAGAACGGGGATCAAGCTCTTTGGTGTAGCGGAAAGGACGCTTCGATGACAGTCAAACCTGGTACATATTGTAATGCCCCTCAGCGTGACATGCACCACACAAGCACCGGACGTTACAGTATTATTCCGACAATCAGTCTTTTCTTTGAATCGAACGCGAATGATTTTCTTGACCCCATGATTAAATTCTAAATAACTGAAAGGATCACAAGAAAGGATCTTTTTCCGAATCTGAACTCTCTGAAGCCATTGTTTTGATTCTGGAGCAAGGCAGTTTGTAAAGGAGTACCCTGACGAGACGTCACGAACTGGGGGCGGGACTTTCTGAATTTCTTCAGTTTTGAGCTCATTAATGGCAGTTTTGGGAGAACTTTAAGTCATTTTTATGGGTGTTTTGCACTTGACTAAAAATATCATACTGCGTGTTTTGGGTATTTTAGATGCTATAAAACGTTTTTATGATGTCAGTTAGGAAACAAAAAAAATGGTGTCGGTTGTCCTTTAAGTACAACATTTGGATCCAACACCTGGAAGCACCAAAAAAGCCAAAGGTGGAAGGGGGAAAAAAGAGGCGCTGTGGGCAATATCTCTAGTCAATATTTGACAACCGCAGCATGTTGTTTCAGCTTGTTTTGAAATTTAGGTCATGACATGTCACAGTGACAGAGGCTGTATGATAATTGACACGTTTACTTTTTAGAGAGAGAAAGAGAGATGAGCTTATTCCAAAAATTGGCGGCTATAAATAATCAATCCTGGGTTTTGGAACGTCTCGGTTCTTGACCAATTTGTTTTTCGACCAAAATTGTTTTTTTTTTTTTTTTTAATGTCTCGGTTTGTAACCAAAAATGGGTTATCGAGCAAACTGAGCGCACCTGAATGCACCATTCGACTCCCCTGCCCTTCCTTATACGTCACTTTCTAGTGTTGAAAGTGACGTGTTGCATTAGCATTGTTGAATCAAGTTTTTTTTACTATGAAACTGACGTGTTTGGTTGAGATCTCTGCAAATCGGACGTTATCCTCATGTAGAGTTCCATTGTGAGTCGATGTGTTTGTATGGTTCAATATTGAATAAAAAAAGCAACATTGATAACATACATGAGAATGGGAAATGTTTCGGTTTTTGAACAGGTTTCTGGAACAGATTATGGCTGAAACGTTTGACTGTAAATAGTAATTGCAAAAAAATAACGAATCCAAATTACTCAAAGGGCATTTTGCTATTTGCAGGCAGGCCTATGGGGATTTGTTTTACGCCGATGCGTATGTGGAACTGTCGCGGCTTGGAATTGAAGCGGATTTATGTGGGACAGGAGATGTGAGACAATCTCTTTTCGTCAACGGTTGCTACAGCTTTGTGTTTGCTTGTAGTAGACGTGCACATTCCACCATGACGTCCATCATCTACTGCTGAAAAGGATGCTTTGATCCGCTCCTCTTTCATCTAGAACTGCTTCATATCACAATGAGGGTACAGCAAGTCTTTTTGTTGTGATATTATTTGTTATTTTTTGTCTTTTTCCCATTACGGCGGCACGTGAACACGCAGCGGCTCATCTCTCTCCCGGCAAATTGGCGTTTTCGTGTTTATTATGTTTGTCAAGTACCTTGCACATTGGGTCCGAGAGGACAGTAATTTCATTTGTGCTGTAGGTCACGCATATTAGCATATTTGACAATAAAGCTGACTTTGACTTTTGTTTTCTTCAAAATTGATTTTTGCATGGACCTTAGCTTTTGCGTCACGTCGTTCCCGCGGACGCTTCGGCTCCTACCCGACAGAGGCGATCCCAGCAGTCCGGCACAGCTTTCAATAAGCTGCAGCAGGCCGAGCGCCCCCATCACACGTTCGACGCCGGCCACCGTGGGCACCACGGTGAAGGCCAGCGAGGTCAGCGCCCCCGAGCAGAAGCCGTAGAGGAGGCCGACGGCCAGCAGGGCGACGTAGGAGCCCCACAGGGTGCTGACGGGCAGCAGTGCGATGAACACGCCGGCGAGCGCCGTCCACGCGCTCAGCAGGTGGATGAGCCGAAAGTGGCCCAGGTCCGAGAACCAGCCCGAGACCACGCGGCCCAAAATGTCGCTGACGCCGGCGGCGGATACCACAAAGGCGGCCTGGTACTCGGAGAAGCCGGCGCGGCGCCCGTGCGCCACCAGGTGAACGTAGGGTACAAAGTAGCCCACATTGAGGAGGGAGATGGCCAGGGTGTAGGTCAGGTAAGGCCTCTCGCACAGCAGCGAGAGCTCCAAGTAGGAGGCCACTCGTCCAAGCATTCCGGCGTATGACCGGCTTCTCTCGCTAGCCACCTGCAAGATGGACAGAAAAGGCTGGAATTCAGAAAAATACAGTGCAGCGGTCGGGAACCTATGGCTCGTGAGCCATATATGGCTCTTTTGATGAATTCCATCGAGCTTGCCGATCAAACTAAATACATAGTCTCCCTTTTTCTCTGTTCATTTCGGGTTGGGGCTGCAGTTGGCGGAAAGCGCAATTTTGATTGGCTGATACTGGCCGTCATGTAGAAACAGGTAAACGGCCCTTTAAATAAGCCCGACGAGTAAAAAAAATGGTGAGTACACTTCAGCTTGAATGCACCGGAGAATTCGCCTTTGTGGAAAGAAAAGGTTCTGATTCTAATTTGCAATGAAACAATAGCATGAAACAGTTGAATGTCAGTGGCACGATGACAAGCCCCATGCTAACGTTAGCATCCATATACAGTAAAGTCTCGTTATATCGATATTCTCGGGAGTCGGAAAAAATATCGATATAACCGGACTATCGATATATCCGATCCTGCGGGCATGTAATTTTCTCGAGTTCATAAAAATAGTATCGTAATAAGCAGTACTATCGATATAACCGATATCGATATAACGAGACTTTACTGTACTTCTGAGAGAAGTATATTGCAGAAAGTGTGGAAGCTAATGAGCCATGTGCAGGCTAGCTAGCAGTAACTTCGCCTATGTACCCGGCAAGTTGACTTTCATTCCGATCGTTTGGCTGGATTTTTACCAATCATGAGGAACTGAAAACCATTGAGTATTATCACAAAGTTATTTTAAATAATGCATTCTGACATTTTGTTGATTAGTGTCCGCGCGTGCGTGCGTGTTTGCTTGTGTGTATGTGTGTGTGCGCGCGCGCGCGCTCACGTGTGTTTTGCTCTCACTGAAAAACATTTTAAAAATATTTTACTTTCATGGCTCTCTTAGTCAAAAGGGTTCCTGATCCCCGACCTAGTGACTATGCTCTGTCGCGCCACTAGATGGCGGCAAAGAGCAAAAATGGAGGTGGGGGGGGGGTGTCAAAGTCATTTTTTGTGTCGGGCCACATTGTAGTTACAATTTCCTCTCAGGGGCTATTATGAATTTGCGGAAGCCATCAGAATGTTTCATCCCCTTCCACACATTACATACAGAGCGCACAACAAATTAATGAATAACTAGTATTCAAATTTGAAGTCCACAATAATGACCATTATGGTGATTTACGTGGGACAATTTGACATTTGGTTTGGACTTTAGCAAGCATGATGGCATTTCCTAAGTTTGATTTGCTTTCACGGGCCGATTTGCATTTTCTTGCTAGTGTTTCACTCTTACCTTTATTTATTTATTTGTTTATTTTAATGTACTATTTATGTATGTATTTATTTGTTGATTTTAATGTAGTTATGTATGTATCTATTTATTTGTATTATATTTAAGTATTTATTTATAGAGTAATAATAATAAATTTCATTTCTAAGCGCCTTTCAAAAGTGTCAAGGTCACTTTACAGCCACGGGATACGTTTTTTCTGTGGGTGAGCAGTGGCAGCCACATGCGCCAGCATTCACTCAACCCGGAATAACTCAAATAGATAGAAAGTTAGCTAGCCAGCTAACAGATAGCCAGATAGGTAATAGATAGCAAACAGCTAGCAAGTGATAATAATATTTATATTAATAATAATAATAATAATAATACATTTCATTTCTAAGTGCCTTTCAAAACTCTCACGGTCACTTTATAGTCACAAGATCAGTTTTTCTGTGGGTGAGCAGCGGCAGCCACACGCGCCAGCGTTCACTCAACCCGGAAGTAAGTCAAATAGATAGAAAGCCAGCTAGCTAGCCAATAGATACCCAACAGATACCTAGCTAGATAGGGAGCCAGATAGATAGCCAGCCAGCTAGATAGTGGATAGCTAGCTAGATAGCCAGATAGGTAATAGATAGCTAAAAGCTAGCAAATAATGATAATGATAATAATAATACATTTCATTTCTGAGCGCCTTTCAAAATTCTCAAGGTCACTTTACAGTCACAAGATCAGTTTTTCCGCGGGTGAGCAGCGGCAGCCACACGCGCCAGCGTTCACTGATTATGAAATACCTCTATTCATTGGGACATAAATTACATTTAAGTGCACATTGCACCTCTTTTGTTGCCACAAATGAATATTTTGTGTGCCCATTTTGCCGATTTCGTAGCTTGGGTTAGTAAATTGTGCGCAGATCTAATCATTTTTCATGGCCACAATTCAGAATTTTCTGGCAAATAGATAGGAGTAGTACACATTGTGTACTTTAGTAGGCCTAAACAATGACACCTGCGACGTAGAGCTTTCGAGTGTCACTTTGGCGAGGTCGTTGGGCTGCTGCTTCCGCCGCCGCGGTCGGATGAGTGCCCCGCAAGGCACGATGTTGAGGCTCAGCCCCCCGATGATGAGCAGGGCCCCGCGCCAGGTGTATGTCTCCACCAGGAACTGAAAGAGGGGGTTGAAGGTGAATGAGGCCAGGCCGATGCTGGAGAACGCCAGGCCCAGGGCAAAGCTGCGGCGCTGGCTGAAGCTCGTCATGACGGTGGCCACCATGGGCGTGAACACCAGGCCCCAGCCCAACCCTAGAGCGCGCACACACACACACACACACACACACACACACACACACACACACACACACACGCCCCCACCCCCGACGTCAGAAAATCACATGGAAGGCTTCCCAATTCATTCTACTGCACCCATCGTCATCAAGGCAGATGAGTGAGGTCCAAGCCTCCAACCCCAACGTGACCTTTGCTCATTTGACCTTGTGTGGTTTGTATCATCAGCAAGACAAAAACCATCGGAAGAGACCATGGCACTTTTGGAAAGGACTCCATTTGAGCATTCAGGTGCAAGGGCTTACCTGAAAGGAGGCCTAAGGTGAGGTAGAGGTGAAGCAGGCAGGTGGCCCGCGAGGCCAGGATGAGGCCCAGCCCGGCCAGGCAGCCCCCCGCCATCACCACCGGGCGCGCGTCGTACGCGTTGGATAAGGCGGCGCCCAGGGGGCCTGTCGCACAACACAGGGAGCGCTTGAGCTGCGCTGGACGGGGAGTGGTATTTGGGAGCGGTTTGGCCCGCAAACTCACTGAAGAATTGCTGCGCCGCGAGGCCGATGGAGGAAATCCACGAGATGGCTTGAGCGCTCTCCTCAAAGTACTGCACAAGCTCCACGAAAAAGACGCCGAGGCCGCGCATCAGCCCGAACACCAGGCCGGTGCTAACGAAAAGGGCCCCGACCAGGACCCAGCCCCAGTCCCCGTCTCCGTGGGGACCCGGGGCCCGGCTGCCGCCACGCCTCTCCGCTACGGCTCCGACGCTGGCCATTGCTGCGCGATCTGGAGAATGAAAGTGTGTCAACAAGAGGTCACGGGTGCATAATCATTAACATGCTTTGGCCCAGTGTGACAATCCCCCCCTCGGCACGTTAATGAACAACTTTAAAGGACAACCGACATCACTTTTTTTGTTTCCTAACTGACATCAGAAAAACGTTATATAGCATTTAAAATACCCAAAACACGCAGGCTGATATTTTTAGTCAAATGCAAAACACCAAGAAAAATGACTTAAAGTGCCACAAATTAGCTCGAAACTGGGGAGATTCAGAAAGTCCCGCCCCCTTGTTCGTGACGTCACGCCAGGATACTTCTTCACAAACTGCCTTGCTCCAGAATCAAAACAATGGCTTCACAGAGTTCAGATTCAGAGAAGATGCTTTCTTGTTACTCATCCAGTTATGAATAGGATTCAAATAGTTCTGATGAGGAAAGCATAAATGTTTGCAATCAATTAAAGAAGTCCTTCCGTATCAATTTCAGCCATCTACAAGCGATGAAACCGGTGAAGATCTGGACTCCGTTGTAGCGCCCACAAAATGCACAATATGGCGTACAAGCTCTGTTGGAAATGGGCTGATTTGTCCGCTGGGAATTTGTGTAAACTTACACCTTCTTTATGCGTGTTACCGCAATTGGCTGCGACACACAACGATTCACCATCGCGTTATTCATGTAGTTTTCCTTTTAATTTCGCGATCAACACAGTGTTTTCAGATGAAAAAAGTACCCAAAATGCATTGTGTGTCGCATTCTAAGTGAGGGGCGTTCCCTCCGTGACGTCACTTAGGGTATCGTCATCAACTCGAAAACACGACTTCCTGAATATTCAACGTGTGTCTTAAAACGTAAAATATGGCTATATGCGGTGGAACCTTTGTCCAATGCACTCAGTAGAAGTCATTTGAAATGATTTTACAAATTATGGGCGCAACTTGTCGGGAGGTGTTGGTTGGACCTCGCTTCATTGAAAGCGGTCCAAGTCGTTTTCCAATGTACGTTCTCCTCCGGAAAAGCAAATCGTCCTTTCGAAAAACATGTTGATGTGAATTTTCAAACAGCTTTTCTAAATACGTCTGTGTAAGCTCTCAGTCGTACAGGAGTGGTCCATCGATGAGAAGGTTTCTTCAGCCGTCATCTGTACAAAGTGAAGGTTTTGGACGTTTCGCCTCCTATCCAAGAGGCTTCGTCAGCGAACTAAAGTCTGACTGGTCGTATCGGCCCCATTTATATATCCCTAATGTCCAGACCTGGTGGCGCCGGACACAGCTATGATAGGTCCCTACTCTCAGGTTGGGGGGGGCGCGGGACCCCCCTCTGTGGCCCCACTGATTGTTCCTACATTCCTGACTAACGATTGGCCTATTACACCCACTCCCCCCGGTATCACCTCATCAGCATAACGACCCTCATCAGCATTGCGAAAGTTGCCTAACCTGTTTTGCCTGAGCAGGCTATTGTATGAACGATCCAAATTGAACCTCACACCACCAGACCGGTTTAATGAAGGATTTTGTTGTTTTATAAGAATCGCCTCTTTTTCTTTTTCTCAAGATTCTAAAAGGAGAGGAGTAGCAGTACCGTACATTGCAGGAGTTTCTGAAAAATTACAAAGAGTCCTTTGGCAACATAAAATTCCTACTTATTTCAAACCGATAAACACGTTAAGGCAAAAATTAGTGCATCCAAAAGATAGGCTACCAAATGAAAAACAAAGTAATGTAGTTTATTCCATACATTGTAAGAATGAAAATTGTAAAGAGCAGTACATTGGGGAGACTCAACAAATTCTCAAAAAAAGACTTTATCAACATCGCAGGGATAATACTAGTGGGCCTCAATCGGCAGTACATTTGCACCTAAAAGCTAGCAACCACTCATTTGACGACAATGAGGTTAAAATCTTAGCGAAAGAACATAGATGGTTTGAAAGGGGGGTAAAAGAGGCGATTCTTATAAAACAACAAAATCCTTCATTAAACCGGTCTGGTGGTGTGAGGTTCAATTTGGATCGTTCATACAATAAAAGTCAGACTTTAGTTCGCTGACGAAGCCTCTTGGATAGGAGGCGAAACGTCCGAAACCTTCACTTTGTACAGATGACGGCTGAAGAAACCTTCTCATCGAAAGCTTTTCTAAATGATCGGATGTGTCTATTTATGGTCCAAATCGACATATTAACTGGATTTTAAGAGGGCTACAAAATGGCTATGCCAATAATGTGTGAATGAAATCCTATTGGACCCTCAGCACCCTGCCCACCACCTTCTCCTCCTACTCCCGCCAGGCAGGCGCTACCGATCCATGCACACCATATCCAGCAGACACTTAAACTGTCACATCCTAATTGGCGTCAGGTGCGCGCGCGTCACCTCCCTGCTCCTCCGGGCTCACGCACCTGATCCCAAACCCCGGCGCGAGGTTCTTTTTTAATCGAAAAGAAGGACAAGACCCTGCGTCCGTGTGTCGACTACCGGGGTCTGAACGACATCACCATCCGTAACATGTGCCCGCTCCTCCTCATGGATTCGGCCTTCACACCCCTCCAATCTGCCACCATATTCACTAAACTGGACTTGCGTAGCGCCTACCATCTAGTTCACGTCAGAGAGGGGGAGAAATGGAAAATGGCATTCAAAACGCCCTTACCAACGCTCCCGCCGTCTTTCAAAATCTTGTCAATGATGTGCTCAGGGATTTCCTTAATGTGTTCGTCTTTGTCTGTCTGGACGACATTCTCATATTCTCCAAAACCGCAGAACAACATCGGCAGCATGTCCGACGGGTCCTGGCGCGGCTCCTGCAAAACCGGCTCTTCGTGAAGGCAGAGAAGAGCGAGTTCCACGTCCGTTCTCTGTCTTTTCTAGGATTCATCATGGAGCAGGGGCAACTTCGGGCCGATCCCGCCAAGACCAAAGCGGTGGTAGAATGGCCAACCCCAAAGACACGCAAACAACTCCAGCGATTTTTGGCGTTTGCCAATTTCTACCGGCGCTTCATCAGTGATTATAGTCAGAAGGCACTTCCCCTAACCAGTCTCACTTCCACTAAGGTTCCCTTTAGGTGGACACCCGACGCTGAGGGTGCGTTTAACCGCCTCCGAAGCGCCTTCACTAATCCCCCTGTATTACGCCACCCCGACCCGGACCACGCGTTCGCGGTAGAGGTGGACGCATCGGAGTCCGAGGTGCCGGCGGTATTATCCCAACGCTCTCCGGTTGACCAGAAGCTCCACCCGTGCTCCTTCTTTTCCTGCTTCTCCAAGTCGGCCCACTTCATCCCGTTAACCAGGTTGCCGTCCGCCATCGAGACGACAACAGGTCTCCACGGGATTCCGGCGGACATCGTGTCGGACCGGGGACAGCAGTTCATGTCCAAGGTATGGAAACGTTTCTGTCGGTCCATAGGGGCGTCGGCGAGCTTGTCATCTGGCTACCACCCTCAGTCCAACGGCCAGAAGGAGCACAAGAACCAGGACCTGGAAGCGGCTCTACGGTGTGTGTGCCTCCACCGTCCAGCGTCGTGGGCTCTGCACTTGCCGTGGGTGGAGTACGCACACAACACCCTGGTCTCCTGAGCCACAGGTCGGTCTCCTTTCATGTCTGCCTGTGGTTATCAGCCGCCGCTGTTCCCCACCCAGGAGGGCCAGGCGGAGGTCCCGTCTATTCAACACCACCTCAGACGGGCCCATCGGGTGTGGAAGGAGACTAGAGCCGCCCTGTCGCGCACGGTGTCCCGGAATCAGCACATCGCAGATCGTCGTCGCCGCCAGGCACCGTTCTACCAGGTCAGGCAGGAGGTGTGGCTGCCCACGAGGGATCTCTGGTTGGCCGGGATGTCAGCCAAATTGGGGCCGCGGTCCACGTGTCCCTCCTCAAGCCGGTGGAAACCAGCTCCCTAGCTCCAGCACCCGCTACTCCCCCCTCGTCGGATGGTGGACGGGGACCCAGTATACACTGTGCGGGAGATACTGGACTCACGGCGCATGGGCAGGGGCTTGCAATATCTGATCGACTGGGAGGGCTACGGGCCAAAAGAACGTCAGTGGGTCCCCCGCTCCTGCATCCTCGACCCATTACTCACCCGAGCATTCCACTCGGCTCATCCCTCCAAACCGGGTGGGCCGTTGAGGGGGGGGGGCACTGTCACATCCTGATTGGCGTCAGGTGCGCGCCCCTCCCCGACCTGCTCCTTCGGGCTCACGCACCTAACCCCAATCCACTGATTGTGCCTTCTGGCTATAAAAGTCATCCGGTTAGGCTTGGTAATCGCCGGTGTATTTCTGCATTCCACGCCCTTGTCGCCTCACAGTACGCAGGTTGGTCCCCCTCTGCAGTTGTTGCCTCGCTTTTCCGTTTCGCCACTTTATGTTTGTTCCCTGTTGGAACCTATTCCTTTCTCCATCGAGTATTTTGGATCCAGCTCTCCTTTTTTTCATCCAACGAGATCTGTTGCCACACCTCGTTCGGACATTGGATTCAGCTCTCCTTTTTGTCTGACGAGATCAGTTGCCACACCTCGTTCGGACGTGACATGAACAGCGTCTTCCCTCTTGCCAGTCATTCTCAAAACCCAAATATAACTGTATAGTGCCTCTTAGCCATTTTGAACAACCCTGTGGAACACCATCCTGTTATAGTCATTGTAGCTTCAGGTTTGGATTCACTTGAACCACTGTCACTGATCACTTTAACTCTGCTTGATTCCTTGCATATTTTCTCACCGTTGTCTCTGAGAGGTCAAACTTACATTAATGAATATCCTTCCATAATTATTTGCCATGCATGTCTTTTTTTTACAATGATGCTTGTGCAGCGTGTTCTACCGGAGACAAATTCCTTGTGTTCGACACTAAAGATGATTCTGATTATGAAATACCTCTATTCATTGGGACATAAATTACATTTAAGTGCACATTGCACCTCTTTTGTTGCCACAAATGAATATTTTGTGTGCCCATTACGCCGATTTCGTAGCTTGGGTTAGTAAATTGTGCGCCGATCTAATCATTTTTCATGGCCACAATTCAGAATTTTCTGGCAAATTTCTCCATTGTGGGACTATTAAAGGCTTTCTTATCTTATCAAATACTTTGAATTTGGTGGACACGTTGGGCTTCATAGGAGGAAATTTTTAAAAAAAGAAATGGCGATTTGTTTGGACCAAAGTTAGAGGGACGAGCAATTTTCCAAAGAACTTAACACTTTAAGCTG
The DNA here is from genome assembly GCF_051943395.1 of Hippocampus bargibanti. Taxonomy (NCBI): domain Eukaryota; kingdom Metazoa; phylum Chordata; class Actinopteri; order Syngnathiformes; family Syngnathidae; genus Hippocampus; species Hippocampus bargibanti. The sequence goes on along the minus strand of NC_142735.1, from coordinate 30,539,085 downwards.
GGCTGTGACACAAAAGGAGACCCCACCTGCAGAACTTGAAGTGCACTCCAAAACGTGGCTTCAATGGAGCTGAAACTGAAGGACACAAATATATATATTTTTTCTTTTTAGCGGGATTTCCAAGATGTTACTTCATCATTGATAACAATAAAAAGATTGACGTGGATATAAACAAAATTAAATACACGATGCCTTACGCCAACGCAGCAGGACGAACCACAAACCACCAGTCTACGCAAACCACGCATGACTGACGTAGCGCTTGCGCATTAACCCACAAACTAAATTGCCCGAAAGCCGAAATAAAAAAATAAGGGGGAAAGCAAAATGCAACAGGTTATTTACTTTTCAATTTACACCCCCTTGATGGGATCTGACAAAATAAATTGAATTGTTCTCGTGACGAATCATTCGCGACAGTTATATAATGCACGTCGAATTGTGCTGCGTTTTCGAAGAACCTGTCGAATAACAACAAGAATCTCTCAAGCGACGCTTACCGTTTGGACTTTGAACCTTCTCTGGATTACAAGACCGGTCATGTTCTCGGTCACCCCTTTCGAACTCGATGAAGACGAACCAAATTGCCGAAACCGGCCGCTACCTCGAGACGTGTGCCTGTTAGTGCGCGTACGTAGTGAAAAGGACTGCGTTTTAAATGGAACACGAACGCACCACCGCGTGTCGGTATTTTTTCACGCGGCATTTTAAAACAACATTCGGCGATTGTTCTGAAACGATATTCAGTAAATAATTTATTCACACTAAAACGACTACACGTGTTATAAAGACACGTTACAGCTCCCTCGAAGTTCACCCTGGGGTCGTTGAAGGGCTGCGGTCCCGCAAGTTTCCGCCCCCTCTCCTGATAACACCTGATTCAAATGTTCAGTTCATAGGTAAGCGTAACGGTAGCCGGCGGTGAATCCTCTCTTGGTCGTTTGAAGAAGGAGACACGGAAAACATGCGGGACGAGACCATCCGGGACTGAAGCTGCCCATCCCTGCCCTCATGGAATAGTAAGTGCTCAATGCGTGTGCGCACAAGTGAGAGATTTTTGGGGGTAAACCCGCGCCAACTAGTGATGTGTCGTTCGCGAACGACCTGGTTCTTAGAGCCGGATATCTGAAGTGGATGAAGAGAGCCGGCACCCAACAAGGAGCTAGAAATGGGAGCCGAGTTTTCTTTGTCCTCTCGTCCCCGGCCCCAGTCTTCGGTCAAAGCCGCATGTGATTGGTCAAGATCCGTGGCAGATGAGGGACAGGAGAATTACAGTCACATAAAGAATCATACCAGAATGATATATGACAAAGAACGTGCTGCAGTTCAAGAACAGGTCAAAAACGCCATAGCTGTTTGTATAACAACTGACTGCTGGACATTCTGAACCACAACATCCTACGTCAGTTACATGCCACTTTATTGAAAAATTCAAAGTGGGGACCTGTCTGCTGGATTGTTTTGAGTTCAATGAGAGACACATTTCTGGGAACTCGGCAGAGGGGCTGGGAGGTACTGCAGGACGCGTACGCTGTTTTAGAGCAATTTCAGCAGGTCACTGGAGATCAGAGCAGACAGGTATAGTGGACAAATGTTATCACATTATGCTATTATGATTATTATTAAATTATTATCATTTTACTAGTTCGTATTATCGATGGGAAGGTTTCTTCAACCGTCATCTGTACAAATTTGAAGGTTTCGGATGTTTCGCCTCCTATCCAAGAGGCTTCGTCAGCGAACTAAAGTCTGACTGGTCGTATCGGCCATATTTATATATCCCTAATGTCCAGACATGGTGGCGCCGGACACAGCTATGATAGGTCCCTCCTCTCAGGTTGGGGGGAGCAGAGGACCACTCCCTGTGGCCCCACTGATTGTTCCTACTATAGTTCGTATTATAGCATTATTAATATGAAAAGCAAATTAGTGACAGCTGATCATCAGACCAGAGTAACCACAGGGAAAGTGAAAGTTAGTGGATGCTCTCTCCACATAAATAAAGCCATATAAATAAATGTATTCGATAGTGTATTTTTTACATTAGTAATTTATTTTTCACACAATTTTACATGATTTTTGGTAGTTAATTAACTTAAGCAACAAAAAAACTGAGGAGCCATTTGGGAGTTAAAAGAGCCGGATCTTTTTAGTGAGCCGAGCCAAAAGAACAGGCTCTCTGAAAACACTACCGCTAACGAGTCGCCGATTAGATCAATGGCGCGACGTGGGCAATTCCTTTCAAAATGGCAAGTTGCTCAAGAAAGAGGTACAAGAGGGGACAAAATGTGTCCTTGGAAAGTGACGACAACAGAACGTACTTGCCCACCCCAAAAAGTGGTAACTGGGAAACCCACACCCCAACCCTCTCTCGGGAAACCATGGCAGCAATGCGAGGGTCAAGGGGGAAACAGGTGCCAGACAGGTTGTCATTGGTGTAAAGGTTTCAAAAGATTATCATTTTCTGCTTTTTTAATTTTATTTTAAAACAGGTAACAGATGTCTCTTAAACAGTAGACACTTTCACATTAATTGGGCCTCTTATAGTACAAATTTGTTGACCCCCGCCCCTACTCATTAACTAACTAACTAACTAACTAACTAACTAACTAACTAACTAACTAAATAAAGTAATACTGAATTGTTAGCAAGAAAATGTTATGCATCATATAGTAGGTGTCAAGTCAAGGCTCTGGGGCCCAAACTTAGCCCGCCACATCATTTTATTCGCGCCACGAAAGCAAATCAAGCATGTCAAGCTCCTGCTGAAGTCCAAACCAAATGTCAATTTAATTGTGGACTTCAAATTTAAAAATTGTTATTCATTTATTTGTTGTATGTATGTATGTATGTAACATGTGGAGGGGATTAAACATTCTAATGGCTTCCACGAATTCATAACGGGCCCTGCGAGGAAAACGTAACTACAATGTGGCCCAGCAACAGATGCTGGCAGACACACTAGAAACTTCATTAATAGCTGGTTCCCTTGTTGTATGTTCTCTTCAAATTGTAGAGATGGCTTGTGCAGATTATTTGTGGGGCCTGATTGATAGGATATTTTAACCTTGCAGTCTCCACTCTGCCTTTGAACTATCAATAAAGTTGAAACTAGTCCAAATTTCGCTTTAACCGGCGACTTGGGGCGGGGAATAAAGAAAAAAAGCCGGCTGCCATTTCAGGAGCTCCAAGAACCGGCTCGTTCGCAAATGACACATGACTCATTGTTGCGCTCTGTGTGTTTCCCGAAAAATAGTTCATATGCCAAGATATATTCTCGCGTATTTAAGGTTCGTAAAGCGAAAAGTGCATTAGCTTAAGCGTTCCTAAAATGAGGTATCACTGTATTTGTTTCCCAAATAAATATTTCTATCTGAAAATATAATAACGCAATGCCATTTTCTTGTTGGAAAAAAAGATCCAAACCATATAATTTGAGAAAATAAATAATTAAATACATAAATAAAATCAGAGAAAATCCTGAAATGTTCTTGCTTCTTTTGTTGTTTTAAAAATCTGTCCTTTTTGAACAAAAAATGTCTTGTGTCCATTGCGAAGACGTTGTTGAATATGCTTTGTTGCATGTATGCATGTATCACTTCAACCCTCAACCAAGATATAAAAATAGCGACACATGAAATCAAGGCTTGGATTTAATTCAAATAACACAAAGCATCTTTGTCCAGCAAATGAAGCAGCACATTTGTGAGCGTTTCTCAACAATGTCACCATGCCAAAATTCTTTCACGTGCCGGGACTCTGGCGTGCAGTCCAACCAAAATGTAAAAAAAACTTTTCCCAGCACTTTTGAAGTGATCCGACATCAACACTTCTTCCTCCAAACGTCCTACAATCATTCAAATGACCTTCAAATCGCGTTGAATGAACCCTCGCCACTCGCAGACCTTTTTAGGTGAATGAGACCTGACGAGAACTGCTTCGGGGTTTCCATTTAGTCAATCTGGGGTTTTCAAATGTCTCTGTTCTCATCCAATTCAGTTTTCAACCCCCCCAAAAAATAGTTTTTATTATGCCTCGGTTTACAACCGAAAATTGGTTCTCTACCAAACTGAGCACACCTGAATGCACCACTCAACTCCCCTCCTATGTCATTATAGTACTTCACTTCATCATGTCACATCTCGTGTCTGACGCATTATCTTAGTGTAGCGTTCCATTGTGAGAAGGCGTGTTTGTATTGTTCAATCACAATTAAAAAAAAAATATTACATTGATACGTTGGCTTACGAACTTAATTGGTTCCCAGACAGAGTGTGTAAGGTGAAAAGTGTGTATCCCAAACATTAATTTCCCATAGGAAACCATTAAAATGCGAATAATCCATACTCAGGTCCCCATAAAACATAATTTTCTAAGCCTTAACACTACACAAAATATACCTTATTTTATTTATAATAAATGTGCTGTGGTATTGTAATTAAATAAATAAACTGTCCTGTATAATAAAGTCGTTTTATTTACTTTTGTGATGGTCGTTGATGGCTTGACGGAATGGAGTGGCCGGTTTCATCAGCATTAAACACTTGGCCTACTTCTTCCACCATCTTGATGAATGATTCCTTGTAAGTTTTGGCAGCTTTATCATTAGAACTAGCTGCCTCACCATGACGAATGACACTATGAATCCCTGTACGACGCTTAAAGTTGTCAAACCATCCGTGGCTAGCCTTGAAATCATCAATGGATGACAAACTTCCAGGTTGCCTCTAGACGATATCCGAGTGAAGTTGCCGTGCTTTCTCTGCGATAATGTTACCTAGTTCCTCATCAATTGTGTTCTGTTTAGCTGCGTGTGTCCCCTCCCTCCTCTAACACAGATCTTGACCAATCAGGTGCGGCTTTAACCAAAGACTGGGGGCGTGGAATAGACGAGGAAAAAAGTCAGCTGCCATTTACCTGTTAAGAGAACGGGCTAGTTCGCGAACGACACATCACTCATTGTGGCGCTCTGTTTGTATCCTGAAAAATAGTTCGTACGCCAAAATTAAATTCTCGTGAATTTAAAGTTCGTAAGCCGAAAAGTTCGTTAGCTAAGGCGTATCACTGTACATTGATTATAATGGGAAATGTTTTGGTTTTCAACCAAATCGCTTTTCAAACAGGTTTCTGGAACGGATTATGATCGAAAACTCAGCTTTGACTGTATCTTAATGCCTCGCTCTGTGTTGAAACGGGGGCCGAAAAGAAAGCTTGATTCAATCGCTTGCTGATTAACACATTCACTGCCATTCCCGCATTTATTTGGGAATTGAAAATACGACGTGGAGCGCCGTTCCTGAATTTGTTCGCGTTTTGGATTTTCTTGCGGTGGTCGATAAGGTGCTGGTCAGATCTCTGGCCATGTTTTTCCCCTTCCAGGAGGGGGCGGCATTTGCCTTTTATACAGCCACCCCCACTTGCAGCTCATATTACTCCAGACCCATGTAACAGAGGAATTAACTCTTTTTTTCTGATGAAAGAAGAGAATCTAAGGTTTCTTACGCTGCATTGAATGTTTATGCAGTCCTAAAACTCAATATTCTGTGAGTCCTGGAATTTGAGTGAAAATGACAAAAACCCTGGCAGAACACATGTGAACACATTTTTGCACGTGTCTGGCAGTGAATGAGTGAAGCAAAGCTTTGAGCCGACACAAACATTTCTCGAGGCTTCATTGGCGAATGGCGAAGGTTCACCCCAACGTGGCACTTTGCTCCTTTCCCTTTCCTCAGCGTTCACGCTCAAACTCATCGCAAACTGACAAAAACACTTCCTCTGACACTCTCATCCACTTTTTTCCAACCTAGTCTCCAATGCAAGCTCGGGTGATTATGATTTTCTTTTTAGCAGGCCTTCAGAAGCGGCGGGTACGGCTCGGTCAGGACCTTGTAGCGGACCTTGGTATTGGTCACGGCGCCGTGCTTCTGGCGCAGGTGAAGGCGCAGCTGGCTCTTGTGGCGGAAACGGAGATCACACTTTTCACACTGCCAAGCCCCACCCCCCAAAAAATTGAATGAAGATGATTTCACTCTTTTTCTCGCAATCGTTTTTTGCTTGGAGGACTCACCGAATACGGTTTTTCCCCGGTGTGGATGCGCAGGTGGCTTTTAAGGGTCTGCAGGTGGCGGAAGCGGGTGCCGCATATGTGACACGGGTACGGCTTTTCGCCCGTATGGATCAGGATGTGGGCTCGGAGGTGAGCGACCTAAACGAGGACATGGACAACTTATCAAAAACGCCCGCCTCGCTTCGGCCTTGACGTCTGCTCATGTTAAAGGACAACCGACACCCCCGGAAAAGTTGTGTCCATAACTTGTAAAATCACTTGAAATGACTTCTACTGAGCGCAATTTACAAAGATTCCACCGCATATACTACTAGCTATATTTTACCTTTTAAGACTCATGCAGAATATTCATGAAGTCTTGTTTTTAAGTTGATGACGATGCCCTAATGACGTCATGGAGGGAACGCCCCTGACCGAGAAAGCGACACACAATGCATTTTGGGTACTTTTTTTCATCTGAAAACACTGTGTTGATCGTGAAATTAGAAGGAAAACGACATAAATAACGCAATGGTGACTCGTTGTGTTGCAGCCAATTGCGGTAACAGAAGAAGGTGTAAAGGTGACACAAATTCCCAGCGGACAAATCAGCCCATTTCCAACAGAGCTTGTGTTCCATCTTGTGCATTTTCTGGTCGCTACATTGAAGTCCAGACGGCTGGAATTGATCCGGAAGGACTTCTTTAATCGATTCAAACATTTATGCTTTCCTCTTCAGAACTATTTGAATCATATTCATAACTGGATAAGTAACAAGAAAGCATATTCTCCGAATCTGAACTCTCTGAAGCCATTGTTTTGATTCTGGAGCAAGGCAGTTTGTGAAGGAGTATCCTGGCGTGACGTCAAGGGGGCAAGACTTTTTGAATCTGCCCAGTTTCGAGCTCATTTTGTGGCAGTTTTGGGACACTTTAAGTCATTTTTATTTTGTGTTTTGCATTTGACTAAAAATATCAGCCTGCGAGTTTTGGGTATTTTAGATGCCATAAAACGTTTTTCTCATGTCAGTTAGGAAACAAAAAAATGGTGTCTGTTGTCCTTTAAGTCGAGCCGATGTCCCACTCGTCGAACCCACCTGAACGAATCGGGCACTGCAGGTGTCACAGCGGTACGGCTTCTCGCCCGAGTGGATGCGGGCGTGCGTCTTGAGGTTGGCCGGACGGTTGAACTGGGCACCACACACGTTGCAGCGGTACGGTTTGCCGTCTAATGCACAGGTGTCAAAGTCAAGGCCCGGGAGCCATATCCGGCCCACCACGTCATTTCATTCGGCCCGTGGGAGCCAATCAACTTTCATAATCATTTCTGAAATCTGTACCGATATGTCAACCCGTTATGGTTAATTAATAGTGTTGACATTTTGACAGTGGTGGTGTTACGAGAAAGGCACTTTGAACTTGGCGACACGGCGAGCTAATGATTACAAATGGGCCTCGCACTTGGAATCCAATGCATGTCACATGGGAAGGAGGGGGGTGGACCATCCGTGTCAGTCGGGTGACGCCCGAACCTCACCTGAGAACCCCGTTTTGCTGACTGTGGTGTTGCCCAGGGAACCATGAGGTACATAACGCTCTCGCTTGATGGTCTGGTGGTGGTGGTGATGAGTGGGAGCTGCAGAAGTCGGAGAGAAAAACAGAAAAAATTGATTGAATGATCCTGACTTAGATGCTGTTGATGTTGAAACAGGTAAACGACACCTTTTAAATAAGCGGACGACTAAAAAAGTCTGGTTGAATGGACCAACGGATTCACCTTTGTAGAGAGAACAAGTTCCAATTGGATAGATTCTAATTTGCAATGAAACAATACCATCGATGAAACATTTGAATGTCAGTGACACTTTGACAAGCCCCATGCTAACGTTAGCATAAATGTACTTCTGTGAGAGGCAGCAGAAAGCAAGTGTGCAAGCTCATGAGCAGTGTGCAGGCTAGCAAGTTGACTTCTTTTCAGATAGTTTGGCTCGATTTTTACCAATCATGAGGAACAGAAAACCATTCATATTAATGGTGAGTATTATCACAAAGTTATTTTAAATAATACATTCTGACATTTTGTTGAAATCACATATTTGTATACATATATTTTTTTTCAGACTTTTTTTCTTATTTGTCATTCTCATCCCTGATTTGAGAATGAGCAAAAGAAGGTGGGAATGTAGAGAGAAAGGATGAAAAGAAGAACGAAAGCAGGGAAGGTCAGGCAGCAGGGTGACACGGAAGGAACCAAAGAAGAACCATAAGGATCCAAGGCTGAAAGGAAGCCAACTGAGATACAGTCCAACCTGGGTTTTCGAGCGTCTCGGTTCTCGACCAATTCGTTCTTTTGACCAAAAATGTTTTTTAATGCCTCGCTTTACAACGGAAAAGGGGTTCTCAATCAAACTGAGCGCACCTGATTGCACTACTCGACTCCCCTCCGCTTCCTTATAAGTGTCATTGTAACAGACGCATTCATATTGTTGATTTTTTTTTTTACTAAGAAGCAGACGTGCTAGGCTGAGATGGCTGCAAATCGGACATTATCCTTGTGTCGCGGTCCATTGTGATTCAACCTGTCTCGCGTTGAACAGTACATCGCGATTAAAAAAGCAGACATTGATTATAAGGGGAAATCGATGAAAAAGTTTTTTCAGCCGTCATCTGTACTTCTTTGAAGATGTCGGACGTTTCGCTTCTTATCCGAGAGGCTTCGTCAGCGAACTAAAATCTTTTACTGGTAGTTTCGGCCCTATATATATATCCCTACTGTCCGTGGTGGTGCCAGACTCTGCTATGATTGGTCCCTGCTCTCAGGTTGGGGGGAGCAGAGGACTACTCCCTGCGGCTACACTGATTACTTCTATTGTCGTGACTGATTACTTCTATTGTCCCGCCTGAGTATGGGGTCTACGACTGGCCTGATTGCCCGATTTGCTCTCGTATCACCTCATCAGCATAACTAAGCCTATGTTGCCGAAGAAATCGGTTGTAGGAACGATCCAAATTGAACCTCTGGTGATTTTAGTGAAGGTTTTTTTCTGTTTTATGCAAATAGCTTCTTTTACTCCCCTTTCAAACCATCTATTTTCTTTCGCTAAGATTTTAACTTATAATGGGAAATGTTTCACTTCGGTTTTTGAAAAGGTTTTGGGAACGGATTATGGTCGAAAATCCAGGTTTGACTGTACAGTCAAGTTTTCTTCTCGACCAATTTGGTTTTTAACCAAAAAAAATCTGTTTTTTTTATGCCTCGGTTTACAACTTAAAAATTGGTTCTCGACCAAACTGAGCGCACCTGAATTAGCCACTCGACTCCCTTCCGCTTCCTTACACGTCACTCCCTAATGTAGCGTTTCATTATTCAATAACGAAAAAAGCAGACATTGATTACATTGATTATAATTTTTTTTGACCAAATGGGTTTTTGACCAGGTATCTGCAACTTCGAAAACCCAGGTTTGACTGTAGAAGAAGGGAAAGGAAAGGTGGCGGCTCTTCAAAGCTTACCTCCTATTGCTGCTTCTTCCGGCGCGGAGGCGGGTGGCCCGAGGGGAGGGGCTCGGCCAGAACCCTCGTAGCAGGAGGCCTGCCCCTGTCTGGCGAGGAGAGACGGTGAGATGGCAAACCTGCACCCAAGGGTGTCCCCTTTACCCTTCTCTTCCCCTCCCCCCACCCCAACTCACTCGGCGGCCCTCCCACCTCTCAATCTGACCGGGCACTTCTCCGGGCCACGCCTTGGCCGCGCCCGCCATGCGCAGCCATGGCTCCTCCTTCACCGAGGTCCCAGCGCACAGGGGGTTGAGGACGATGTACTTGTACTTTTTCCAGTTGCACAATTTTGGGTCCGGTGCGACTTTGCCATCGCGCTCAACCGGCGACACATCCAGCCCGTCCCGCTTGTGACTCTGCATCATGCGACGTCGTGTTGGGGGAAAGACAAAAAATATCAAAGAAATGTAAACACGGTGCGCTTCAAATCAAGTCACCGCATGTCCCAGAAACCATCGCTAACCGCAATGAAACAATTCTCAGCATCTTCTTGGCAAGAAACACCGGAAATGATGTGTGTTTTGGTTTTATCGGCTTTGTCGGCAGCATTTGCGAACAGTTGGCCACGGTACGCGATTTGCTTATTTGCAGCACCCGCTGGACATTGGCGGTCCTGCCCTTGAGTGGTTTGGGTCCCATTTAGTTGATGGAATCTCGCCTTGAGTTAGGAACTCCCCCAATGTTGCACGGTGTTCGACAGGGGTCCATTCTGGGGCCTCCGCTCTTCTCACTGGATCTGCTCATTTTGGGTTCCGTCCAAAGGAAACGCTGTCTTTCCTTCTGGTTCCACACAGATGACTGTTAGATTGACGTCCCGCTGAGCAAAAATCCGCTTTTGTTCATGATTCAGTCTGGAGGAAATCAAGACCTGTATGGAATAGAATTTCTGGAATTTCCGTGAAAACCGAACAGAAGTGAGGGCGTTTTGATCCCGGTGGTCATCCTGCGGATTCCTTATCTTAAGTCAACACCCTCAAACTTGGATCTGAAAGTGCATAACGAAACTGGAGCAGGAATCCAGCTTCTTTGAGCTTGGGCAGCTGGATCAAGTCAAGCCTCTGGTTTTTTGGAGAGATGATCATTTGTGCCTTGATCACATCCTGGCTGGACCTTGGTTATGAAGGTTTTGTTTCCTTGTTTGGTATTGAATGACTTCTTTTGGCCTCTTTTGTATATGGTGGTGGTTGTTTTCAATGGCATGAGATGTTAGCATTCCATTCATCTAGCTGACTGTCATTGGACAAAATGCCCTTCTGTCCTTAGACGCTGCAGCGTTTCAATATACACTGATACCTTGGCTTACGAACTTAATTGGTTCCTAGACAGAGTGTGTAAGGCGAAAAGTGTGTATCCCAAAAATTAATTTCCCATAAGAAACCATTAAAATGAGTCTAATCCGTTCCCAGGTCCCCATAAAACATAATTTTCTACTTTCTAATTTTCTAAGCCTTAAAACTACACAATATATACTTTATTTTATGTACAATAAATGTGCTATGGTGTTGTAATTAAAGAAATGAACTGTACTGTATAATAAAGTCGTTTTATTTACCTTTGTGATGGTCGTTGATGGCTTGATGGAATGGAGTGGCCATCTTGAGGAATGATTCCTTGTAAGCAGCTTTATCGTCAGAACTGGCTGCCTCACCATGACGAATGACACTATGAATCCCTGTACGACGCTTAAAGTTCTCAAACCATTCATGGCTAGCCTTTAAATCATCAATGGATGACGAACTTCCAGGCTGCCTCTTGACGATATCCGAGTGAAGTTACAGTGGTTTCTCTGCGATAATTTTACCTTGTTCCTCATCAATTGTGTTCTGTTTAGCTGGGTTGATAGCTTTTTGCATCAACCGTAAAGATGGCTTGTGCGGGTTATTTGTGGAGCCTGATTGACGGGATATTTTAACCTTGCAGTCTACACTCTGCCTTTGAACTATCAAGGTTGAAACGAGTCCAAATTTCACAGTTTTCTATCAATTTTCTCACTCTCTCTGTCGTCTGCCTATCGATTTTAATTTGCACCTCTGTGTTTCGGTACCTCCTCCCCCTCACTGCTGCGTTCTTGACCAATCACGTGCGGCTTTAGTCTATTTTATTTGCAGCTCTGTGTTTCTGTAATCCTCCCTCACTGCTGCGTTCTTGACCAATCACGTGTGCCTTTATCGAAGACTGGGGAGCGGGGTGTAGAGGACAAAAAATAGTCGGCTCCCATTTCCTTGTTAGGACAACGGACTCGTTCGCGAACAACACATCACTCATTGTGCCACTCCGTGTGTATCCCGAAAAATAGTTTGTATGCCAAGGTTAAATTTTGATAAATTTAACATTCGTAAACCGAAAAGTTCGTAAACCAAGGGGTTCGTAAGGCGAGGTATCACTGTAGAAGACAAAGTTCTCTTTTGTTTTCAATGTCGGTTTTAGAGGGAACTTTAGAGTTTCCCATTTGACGCGGTGGCCATTGGAGAACGTTGACCGCATTTTAGCGCTCCTTCAACTCACCACAGGGTTGTTGTTACAGGTTTTGGACTCTGCGGGGGAGCTGGGCTGGCGGCCACAGCGCGCCGGGCTACCGGGAGACGGAGGCGGTGAGTAAGGCTCCTTCTTGAGTTCCTCCGAAACGGGCATCCGCGAAGGCGCCAGCAGGCCGACGGGCTCAGCCGGAACCCTGCGGAAGATAGCCGTTGAAGGAGAAGGAGAAAAAGGCTCCGGGGGATATAGTCCTTCCTTACCTGACTCGCCGCGCCGCTTGTGGGCTAGGATTTGCCAGGTCTCCACCTTTAGGGTCCACGGGAACTACAGACACCCCGGGGTCCAGCTCCAGTTGGGGGTGTCTGCCGATCGTCTTTTCCCTGTTCCCCAAATTGATCAATTTCAAGTTTAAAAGGGATCACACTAACAATTGTCAATGTACAAATATGCTTCTTTATTTCAAGGTTCGTTTTCCCAAAAATCTATTTCACATAGGAAACCATTAAAATGAGTATATGTTCCCAGGTCCCCATAAGAGATAATTTTCTACTTTCTAATTTTCTAAGCCTTAAAACTACACAAAATATACTTTATTTTATGTATCATAAATGTGCTATGGTATTATAATTAAAGAAATAAACTGTACTGTATAATAAAGTCGTTTTATTTACATTTGTGATGGTCGTTGATGGCTTGATGGAATGGAGTGGCCGGTTTCATCAGCATTAAACACTTGATGAGGAACGTAGCCTTCTTCATTTGCGAATGACGCATCACTCTTGGTGGCAGCTCCATGTGTACCCCAAAAATAGTTCGTATGCCAAGATAAAATGTTCATAAATGTAACATTCGTAAACCGAAAAGTTCGTAAGCCAAGGGGTTCATAAACCGAGGTATCACTGTATTTTGACAATAAAATTTGGAATTGTATTTCCAAAAGAAAAAAAATGTTCACGGTACAAGTGAAGTCGCGAATTGAATTGCACTGCAGTGATGATTATTTCGATTATTTTTTTTTCAGCATCTGACCAGTGCAGCCGCATGAAGTCCCGGCAAGTGTCGGCCACGTGGTCCATCTGCAGGTAGGCGGCCACGGCAAGCACGCCGGGGGCGGTGGCGGGTGTCAGGGGGAGGCGGGACGTGTACATGAAGTCCAGCAGGAGGGAAACACTGCCGGGCTCCAGGTGGCCCGGAAGGAACACGCTCATGTGCTGCTCCGCCCGCGCGGAAAGCGAATAGAAGAAGCCGCTGAAGAAAAAGACAACACACGAAAATACAAACTCTCAATGTGTTGCTTTGGATGCCATCTTGTGGCCTGCCTTGACTCTCACACCACTGTCACTTGAACTTTTCTGTCACACGAAGTGTAAAGTGTAGCATATGTCACACTGCTACAGAATGTTGCGACAGGTAGTAAAGCAGCGGTGACGTCACGACCACAGGTCGACGAACGCGGAGGTACAATAAAGACATTGACAAAGCAAGTCTTCTTTTCTCATTCCTCCGGACATAACATAAAGCAAATCTCGCGGGTGCTAACGAATTGCTGAACACAGCATTCTCACGTTCGCATTTACCATTGTCAGTTACAGATTTGAGAACATTTGAAGCCAGGAATATTTTAATTATGTACATCAAATGTGTCAAAATCATTTTTTTTGCCACCGGCCACATTGTTAAGTACCGGTTTCCTCTCGGGGGTCATTATGAACCGGGGGAAGCCATTAGAATGTTTCATCCCCTACACATATTACACACAGAATGCACAATAAATTAATGGATAACTAGTTTTCAATTTTAAAGTCCAAAACACCTCTGACACCTCTGATGTAAGACATGAACCAGCTATCTGAATAGAAAGAGAGCTAGCTTGCGAGCGAGTTATCTTAATAGATGAGAATGGAATTTTGCAAGTTTGATTTGCTTTTGGGGGCCGATATAAAATGATATGGTTGGCCATATTTTGCCCCCGGGTCTCGACTTTTACACCTGTGATTTCTATGGATCGACACACCTTTATGACTATGCGCATTTGTAAAACTCCCATTATTTTGACCTTTTTTCAGTTGTATCAGCCTGACTATAAATGTGACACGCGACTTCCACAAGGAATGCCATATTGTGGCCGATTACAAGGGCGCGGAAAATCCTACTGGACCCTCCACACCCTGCCCACCACCTTTTCCAGCTACTCCCCTCAGGCAAGCGCTACCGATCCATGCGCACCAAATCCAGCAGACATTTAAACAGCTTCTTCCCCCAACTCTTTGAACAGTAACCCAAATAGAACTGGATAGTGCCTCTTTGCAATTTTTTAACGCCGATACTAGTGCAGCGTGTTCTACCGGAAACAAATTACTTGTGTGTTCTACATACTTGGCAATAAAGATGATTCTGATTCTGATTCTCAATTGGAAACGGGAGTCGATTTCCATCCACCGACAAAAGTATTGGCAGAGAAGCCGCCCGCCCGGTCCAATAATAATGGCGGCCATTTCGAAAATAGAGCCTCCACCGCATACCTGCAGGCCACCAGCACGGCCGAGTGAGCCCGCAGACGCGCGTCGCCCACCGCCAGGGTGGCGTCCGTCAAGATGCCGCGGTGCCGGAGTTCGTTGAGGTTGAGCAGCACGTCGCCGCAGTGGCGCGTGAACTCCTTCACGTAGCCGCCGGACACACTGGGGCCTTCTGCGCCGGATGCCATTGCCTTCCTCGGAGGGGGGGGGGGGGGGCACATGACGTGAAAACAGCCACTGAATGACATGTGCAGGACATCCATCCATCCATTTTCCATACCGCTTTTTCCTCATTAGGGTCACGGGGGGGGGGGGTGCTGGAGCCTATCTCAGCCAATCTGATCAACTCATCAAACTCCTGTGACTTTTCAATTGTCTTTCATATGAAACTGGACTCAATTAGTATCATGTCGTCTTTTTTTCCTTTGAAAAATAATCCAATCTTATGAAGGTGACGTTTTTCATCTATTTTGACAGTAAATGGAGGCCAAAATTTTAAAAAAGGGTAACCCATTTTTGCCTCCACCGAATTTTTGGCATTTTTAGTTTTTCTGGCTAATTTACAGCACCGGTTTCGCAATAGTACTCAACAAGAAACAAATGAATGCATCCATCAAAAAAAATGTCGTACTTACTGACTTTGGCAAGCGAATAAAGACACAAAAGTGTGCCAGTCACATGTGTTAGGCGAGACCAGCTCCCTACTCGTACCTGGGAAGAAAAATTCAAAGCTGACTTTGTGTTTTTTGTTTTTGTCTTTGATTTGTCGGCGCTGACTCACCCCGACCAGCGGGGACGAGAACCCACGGTGATCCCACACGGACCTCAAGCCCCTCGGCTTCAGTTACTCCGGTCCAACGAGAAAGTGGGGCTGCGCTGACACCAACTGCGTATGGGCAGGCGAGGGGGAGCGGCGGAATCTTTATAAGGGCGTCCACCCGCCTCCTTCCGCTTCCTTTTTCCTCAATGGCCCACGCGCAGGAAAAGGCCCGGCGCAGTGCTCGGCGTTATGAATATTTTTAGAGGACTCTTAGTTTGTCCAAACTCACGCCGCACCGCCCGGAAAAGGGGTGCGCGGTCTTGCTGGATAAACAATTCAAATACAAAGTAGGAGGACTCTTGTGAAGAATAAGCATTGTGGCTAGCTAGTTGGGAAGCCGCATGGGCTTCCGAAAACCCGTGTCGGTTCACAAACTGTGCCGCAAACACCAGTTCAAACTTGAGCCCCAGAAATGCCGCCGGTTCCCATGACCCGAATTTTTGACTACAGACCGAAGGCTGCAGTCTGACCAGTCCCCCTTTTCAACTTGTTCTTGTTGTTGTGGGAAACGCTGGACATGGTCTTCGTCAATAACAGTGTCCGAAACTCATGACAAAATGTTACCGGACACCAGGGCAGACAACTCTGAAAAGTTGCCTGCCCAGCCATAAAGTTGCCTGGTCCATTTTTGACAACTTCACACACAAAAATACGACTAATTGAAAAAAAAAACATTGTTGCAAAGAATTAAGGATTTTTTTATTAAGGATGAACCTACCACAAATGCTCCCTTGCTTAATTTAGCGTAAATATCCCTTGCTGATGATTTTGCTCCATTTGGTCGTTTGTCCATACACTGTTTGTCATTTTGCACAATGCAATGTTTGCGTTTTCTGCTAGAACCCACGTGAACTCCCTTTTTCCACGATGCTTTTAATGTACGTTCAATTTCTAAGCGCCTTTCAAAAGTCTCAAGTACACTTTACAGTCACGGGATAATGTACGTGTGCAATTTCATGATGCTTGCTAAAGTTCAAACCTAAATTTCAAATTGTCGAATGTAAACCACAATAACAGTCAGTATTTTTGACTTCAGATTTGAAAACTAGTTATTCATTAATGTGTTGTGGTGCGCTCTGTATGTAATATGAAACATTTGAATGGTTTCCCCAAATTCAGAACAGCCCCTGAGAGGAAACTGTAACTACAATATGGCCCACCCACGGTAAAGAATTAGTTCAACTGTTCAGCCGGGGTAGGGGGTGCGATGAGATCCAAACGGAAGGAAGCGAGACAACGCCGTCGCCTCTAAACGAGGGACACCTTCTCCTTGATGGTGAAAAACAACATTTTCCTTGCTTTGAGCGAAATGAAGCCGACAGATGTGAAGGAAACAAACCCCCACCACCACCTCCATCACAACCCACATGCACACCCTTATTTATTTATTTCTTTATTTTTATTTCAATGCATCCGGCAAAGCTGCTCCGAGACGTGAATGAAAATGCCTACGCAGGACATCCGTCAATAATAAAGGCGACAGGAGACGAGGGAGGAGAAAGGTGACGAGAGCTCAACAATCACCAACCAAAACAAATGACAACGGAGTGTGAGACAGCCTCACACAAAATCTCAATGTCACTGTTCTTAAGTTTTACAGTTTTCAGATATATATATATATATATATACAGTATGAATAAAATCCTCGTCTCACCTCCCTTGGGTGGTGTCCGTCCACCATTTTAGCTTGGGTCCTCTACCAGAGGCCAGGAAGCTTAAGGGTTCTGCACAGTATCCATGCTGTTCCCAGCACTCCGCTTTTCTGGACCAAGATGTCCGATGTTGTTCCCGGGATCTGTTTCAACCACTCGTCTAGTTTGGGGGTCACTGCCCCGAGTGCTCCGACCACCACATGCACGACTGTCACCTTCAACTTCCAGGCTCTCTCCAACTCGTCTCTGATCCCTTGGTATTTCTCTAGTTTCTCATGTTCCTTCTTTCTGATGTTTCCATCACTTGGGACCGCTACATCCCCGACAACGGCTGTCCTCTGCCTTTTATCTGTGACCACGATATCTGGTTGGTTGGCCATTACCATCTTGTCAGTCTGTATCTGGAAGTCCCACAGGATCTTTGCTCGGTCATTTTCTACCACCTTGGGAGGTGTTTCCCATTTTGACCTTTGGGTTTCCAGTCCATACTCCGCACAGATGTTTCATAGACTATACCAGCCACCTGATTGTGGCGCTCCATGTAAGCTTTCCTTGCCAGCATCTTACACCCTGCAGTTATGTGTTGAATTGTCTCGGGTACCTCTTTGCACAACCTATACCTTGGGTCTTGTCTGGTATGGTATATCCGTGCCTCTATGGCTCTGGTGTTCAGGGCCTGCTCTTGAACAACCAGGATGAGTGCCTCTGTGCTGTCCTTTAGTCCAGTCCTCTTTAGCCACTGGGCTTCTCTAGCCACCGGGACTTTTTGAGATCAGCGACTTCAGTTATAGTTCGGTGGTATATCCCGTGTAAGGTCCCATTATGGTCCCTCTTACAACATCTCATCCTGTGTTCCCCATTGTGTGAGACATTCTGTGAGTACATCATCCGTTGGAGGGTCTCTTTGATGTATTCATTGAGCTTCGGTGTTTCATCCTGGACAATGGCTCTCACACTCACTAGTCCCCGGACCCCTTATTAAAGGCTTGTGTACAGTCTCAGGGTGCTGAATTTGGGATGGAACCCTCCATTTATGGTTAGGAGCTTTCGGGTCTTAACATCCGTGGTCTCAATCTCTTTTTTGGCCACCTTTTTATTCCTGCAGGGTATCTGATCACTGGCAGGGCATAGCTGTTTATTGCCCGGGTCTTGTTCTTGCCACTGAGCTGGCTTCTTAGGACTTGCCTCACCCGCTGGAGATACTTGTTGCCAGTTTGAGGTTGCCATTGGCTTGTGGTATACCGAATGTACTTGTAGCTGTTTTCAAAGTCTGCTATTGTTCCTTCAGGGAGTGAGACCCCTTCAGTGTGGACTACCCTTGCCTCTTTTAGGCACCATCCGACTCCATTTTCCAAGCCCTAACGACATCCCGAGGTCACTCCTGTAGATCAATGACGACGCAACAACTTTCTCGAGTAACTTTGGCATATTTCGAAACTTGGCCACATTTGCGAGTGGCCCTTTGGTCCTTCCTTTTTTTTCAGATGGCGGACATCCAAACGGAAAAGTTTGGCCACCCCAAAAAACAGCAGCGGTCGTCAAAGGCGAGCATGCGAAGGAAAGAAAACAGAGGCGCCATGGCCCACTTCCGGGCATTGTGACGAAGGCGGATGAGCGCGACCCGGAAAAAGGGAAACCCCTACGAAACACTGCTCTCCAACAGGCGCAAGCTATCCGATCTGCCCCGTTGGCAAACTTTCGACAGAGACTTCCGGGCCAGCTCATGCGGGTGGATGAAAATGAGATAAGATCATCTCCAAAACATGATGCACTTGAAATATCTCGAAATCTCAAGTCTCAAAGACATGACCTTTCGACCCTAAAATTCAAAAATTTCCCTTTCAAGTGTGTACACCTGAAATCTCGCAATTTTGGAAATGGGGATGTATTTGCGCAATACATTAACCTTCATCCAAAAATCTGGGAGATCATCTCAGAATTAAAAAGAAAATAGAATCCCAGTGATCGTTGGCCATTCCACAATGCAGTCTTGGGCCCTATGGCTCCTTATCACATGAGCAGTCTTCAACTCGGGTCTTGAACTCGATCGCGATTCAAGACTAGAACTGCGAATCGGGGCCATTGTCAAATTGGGCTGAATGACAGGAAGGCATTTTAATACTCTATCAACTGTCTCCAGTTGGCCCAGAACGCTGCCACTCCCCTCTTGTCCGCTTATTGTGTGAAGAAGGAACGCGTCACTCATAGTCTGGATCCCAATACAGTTCTTTTGAAAATTATATGATTTGTTACCCAAACTTGAAATGGCCCACCTGACCTCTCGGCACTCCTACCTGGTGCTTCAGGAGACTAATCGGGGTACGACACCCAAGTGGAGCCAAAGGGGGGGTTGAGTCCTCTCAGTTGCTGCTCCCTCCCTTTGGAATGACCTCCTGCTGAACGTTCGGCAAGCCCCCACCACCGCCCCGCATTCAAATTCCTCTTCATATCCATTTTTACTATTTCAGCATGGCATTCTACTTTTAGTTGTACACTTTTTTTGTCTATTTCTGTCTATTGTCTTTGTTTTTAGTTTATAGTTTGTTGTAGGAATTGTTTTTGCTACCCCCCTCCTAAACAGCCTCCGGTCCACAACGATGGTTGCTTTCTGGTGCTTCGAAACAAACTCGGGTTAAGTCAGGAATTCATTCTCACGTGTAATTCTATATAGCTTTTTATTTTGAAAATGTTTTTTTAAGAACTCTTTATTTGTGCGTGATGACAACTCAATCCCCTCGCCGTACCCCTTAACAGCGTGACCCTGTGTTGCATTTCAGTCGTCGCCTGGCCCAAGTTTTGATTTTTCGAGTTTTCGCCAGTTGCGCTGCCATCGGCGCGCAGTCGATGACGTCTCACACGTGAGCCGGGTCTCTAGCTTTTCCGATTGAGCGCGTGGCTCCCGTCCGCCGAGAAAGGGGAAGAGGGAAGAGGGAAGAGGGCCCCCTTGCTTTCCCTTGGGCTTTCCCCGGATCCGAGGCGAAAGGAGGTCAACGACGCTCGCTCGCCCACCAAAAAGTGGAGAACCTCGTTTCCACCCGCGAGCTTTCATGGAAGCCGCCGCCGCGACTGCTGCTTTTGCCCATCGCCGTTTGTGGTGGTAAGCAGCCGTTCTGTCGTCATCGTTTGACTGCTCTAGTTGAATTTGATCGCGTGTTGTCAACTTAGCCTGCAAGCAACGTCAACGTCGTCATGTTCGTTTGGGTTTGTTTTTGTTGTCTTTGCGACTCATTTTCACAGTAGAGTCGCATTATTTTGGTTAACTCGGGCTGATTTGAATGTTCTTGTTGGTTTTACCACTGTTTGTACAACGCATAAACAATGCTACCCGGAACGAGCTACAAGCTGTTAGCCGAATCCTTCAAAATAAAAGTGACATAATTTTACTTCCACTCTGAGGGTCTCTTTTTTACATTGCCAACACGACACATACAATTAGCTGTACATTATTTCCCGGCGGTATATCTCGGTCTAATTTTATATGTGCGCGGTTCCGTGTGACGGAATATTACTTCGAAAGAAACTGAAAAATCACCGGCTTCCTCTTGTTACCCATCAATCGTCAAATCTCTGCTCGTGTATTTTCATTTTGAATTCTGATTAATTTCTACCCTTACGGTATTAAAATAAAACCAAATTCAAATAAAAAGCTATTCAATCGACACTATACCAGTTCTATAGGTTGCAATTCGCATATCATTTTAAAGACATTAGTAGCGTCTTCGCTATACATAAACTAAAGCCGTTACACGCGTTACTTCCCAAGCATATTGTTAATTGATTCATCTACCTAGCTAGCTATAAGTAGAAAAAATGATATAGATAAGTTGTCAGGCATTTTGTCAATTATTTACTCAACTTTTCAAACGCCAGGTCAGGGCAGAGTTTGAAATGACATAAAAAGTGTCGATGCTGACAGTTTGAGTCGTGGCATTGTTGTTGGTGTTTTGTTTTTTTGGGTCATAATCCTCTTAGCCATGCGCGTTTATGGCGGCTCGGTGGCCCAATTCTCCCAATCAGTGAGTGACTGCTGAATTCCCACCACTGCTTTTGAATCCAGAACGTAGCACACATTCAGGGATGACATTGTTCGCGCCCAGGTGGTAACGTGACACAACATTTCCTATTTTGCAAACACTTGCTCTGCTGCCGTCAACAGCCAAAGACAATAAGCATTGTGGGTGGCGGGGGTGCGAAAGTCGCAGCTGCGTGTGCGCACTAATGTTATTGGGGGCGTAGGGGTGGGGGGGTTGCTGGAAATCCCCAAACCTTTCCGACTGGATTTTACCTTCCTGCCCCCAAAGTCCATTGTTTGAGCTGCTGTTGGCAGGGGAAACCCAAAGATTCCCCTTCCGCTGGACTCATTGGCCCTCCCGTGTTACCCCTCAGAATCCCGCCATGTCCGATCCTACATGGCTGCCACCGGGGGCTCTGGATAGCCCCGAGCGGGCCGCCCCCCAGATGATTCGCCCTGCGGGCTCGCCCGTCTGCCGCACCCCCAACAAGAAGGCCGCGCCTGACTTCCGGCCCAAATACAATCCTTACGACCACAACGGAGCGGGAGCCGATGGGATTGCGATGAGGTACATGGCAGCCAGACCCACGGGTAAGACTTTGGGGGTGGGTGGTTGCCCACCCTTCGCCCTCCCAAAAAATGTTTGTCCTTACAAGTAGAAGTGTGAAAAAATGGACGATTTCCCCATCCCTGCTGTTTTTTGTGGCTAAGGTGGGCCCATTCATCACTCACATGTCCATCACTATTCCCCGCCCTCGCAAGACGAGCACAAGTGGATCGGCCACGGGGACGGCTACGACTCGATCGTAGGTGCCTCGTCGACGTCGCCCGCAAATCCTTTCTTGATTTGTTTTTAATTTTTTTTAATTGATCGCTGAACCTGTTCTCCATTCAGCAGCGCGGCTCCGACAACGCCCATCACTCCAAGATCGACGCCGAGATCGACTCACTCACCGCCATGCTGGCTGACCTGGACGGGCGCCCGCAGGACTCGTGCGCGCAAGTATGTCGCCGAATAAGCGAACGGGCTGCCCTCTCAGAGAAAAGAGAAATGGACGCCTCCTTTGATTTCCACAGCTGTACGACAACGTGCCTTACGACAAATACCCGGCGGCAGATGGCTATGACGCGAGTTACCCTCCTCACCCGCAGAGCATTTATTGCCCATCGTCCTCTTACGGCGAGCGCCGACCTTGTCCGTACGCCGCGTCGCATCAGCGGGACGTGCGCGCCGCCTACCCACAGCCCGTGCCGGCATCCTATGCCACCACCTCTGTTCCCGCCGGTCCCAGGTTCAGCGTGCAGGTCAAGACCGCCCAGCCCGTCGCCTACTCGCAGACAGGGCGACGGGCCGAGCAGGCCTATGCGCCTCCGACGCCCCCTCGTGGACATCCCGCGCCAGATTGGTTGGCACCGCATCCCGTGGCGCCGTTCCAGGAGATGCGGAGGGGTCGAGGCGCCCAGGTGGCCTCGTCCAAAAGGGGGGCGGAACATCCTCAAGTGGGAGCGCCGCTCAGTCCTGCTTACCCGTGTGGCAAGGTTGGTGGCGGCTGCACATTTTCCACTCACCTGGGTTTTCAAGATCAGACAACCTTTATTCGTCGCACAATGTAGAAATTCACAATTCACAGCACCAAATTGAGGAAAGGAATAAGTAGCAGAACAACATACAGTCCAACCTGAGTTTTTGACCAAAACAAATATTTCCCATTATAATCAATGAAATTTTTTAATCCATTCCGAGTCTAGGAAACAACGTTTTAAAAGCACTTTTTAACTACAGTGAAACCTCGGTTTACGAACCCCTTGGCTTACGAACTTTTCGGCTTACGAACGTTACATTTATGAAAAATTTACCTTGTCAGACAAACTATTTTTCAGGATACACACGGAGCTGCCACAATGAGTGATGTGTCGTTCGCGAACGAGCCCGTTTTCCTCACAAGAAAATGGTGGGCACTGTTTTTGTCCTCTATTGCCCGCCCCCAGTCTTCGGTTAAAGCCACGTGATTGGTCAAGAACGCAGCAGTGGGGAATGGGGTTACAGACAGAGAGAGTGACGCCGTTCTCCAAAAAACAAAATGGCGTCTTCGGTTAAAGCCATGTGATTGGTCAAGAATCCAGCAGTGGGGGTGCAGAGGTTAAACATTAAAGAGGCAGAAAGAGAGAGAGAGTGAGAAAACACACACACACACACACGAAAGGGAGATGACAGAGCTTGAAACAAAAAAAACAACAGTGATAGTGTGAGAATAGTGAGAAAATGGATAGAAAACAGTTAAAATATCCCATCAATCAGGCTCCACAAATAACCCGCACAAGTCATCTGTACACTTGATGCAAAAAGCTATCAACCCAGCTAAACAGATCACAATTGATGAACTAGATACAATTATCACAGAGAAAGCACCTACAAGGGATCATTCCTCAAGATGGTGAAAGAAGCCTATGTTCCTCATCAAGTGTTTAATGCTGACAAAACCGGACACTCCATTCCATCAAGCCATTAACAACCATCACGAAGGTAAATACATTTATTCTACATAAAATAAGGTCTATTTTGTGTAGTTTTACGGCTTAGAATATTAGAAAGTAGAAAATTATGTTTTATGGGGACCTGGGAACAGATTATTGTCATTTTAATGGTTTCCTAGGGGAAATTAATTTTTGGGATACACACTTTTCACCTTACACACTGTCTGGGAACCAATTAAGTTCGTAAACCAAGGTTCCACTGTACTTTATCATACTAATGATAATACATTTCATTTATAAGCGCCTTTCAAAACTCTCAAGGTCACTTTACAGCCACAGGATACGTTTTTTTCTGTGGGTGAGCAGCGGCAGCCACATGCGCCAGCGTTCACTCAACCTGGAATGACTCAAATAGATAGAAAGTTAGCTAGCCAGCTAACAGATAGCCAGATAGCTAGCTAGCCAGCCACTATCTGGCTTGCTATCAGTTAGCTATTTATTAGCTAGCTAGATAGCTATTTGGCTGGCTATCTAATGGCTATCTAATAGCTAGCTAGCTAGCTTTCTGTCTATTTGAGTTACTTCCGGGTTGAGTGAACGCTGGTGCGTATGGCTGCCGCTTTTTTTCCCCACAGAAAAACTGATCATGTGACTGGAAAGTGACCTTGAGAGTTTTGAAAGGCGCTTAGAAATCAAATGTATTATTATTATTATTATTATTATTATTTTATTATTATTAATATTGTGGGACGAATAAAGTATTTCTGATTCTGATTATTATTATATTATTATTGGCTAGCTAGCTGGCTGGCTATCTGTTAGCTATCTATTGGCTAGCTAGCCGGTTAGCTGTATAAGGTCATCTTTTCAAGAAAATCAAGGCTTTAGGATGCACCTTATACACCGAGAAATACGGTAATTGGGACTCTGTTTTTGTTCTACAACAAAATGAGCTGAGTCTGTCGTTTCTTTTTTGCATTTCCTTCACTTTTTGCTGAATTTCCGATCAACTGTCTGCTCACCGATGCCTTCTAGATGCCTAAAAGTCGGTGCCGTCCACGATTCGGATATTTCGGCGGCGGAACCAAATGCCTGTCATTGATTTGTGCGTTGTTGTTTTTTTTTTTTGTTTTGTTGCAGCATGGAGCAGCGCCACCCCGCCCCGAAGAGGAGTTGGATCGCCTCACCAAGAAGCTGGTCTATGATATGAACCATCCGCCAGCTGAGGACTATTTCGGTAGGCCCGTGGGAGAGCTCAGCCCACCTGGGGGAGGCGTGCCCGAAAAGCTTTTAGCCCCTTCTCGCCACCTCTTCGCAGGGCGCTGCGCCGGCTGCGGCGACGACGTGGTGGGCGATGGCAGCGGCTGCGTCGCCATGGAGCAGGTGTTCCACGTGGAGTGCTTCACCTGCGTCACCTGCCACGCCCGACTACGGGGGCAGCCGTTCTACGCCTTGGACAAGAAGAGCTACTGCGAGACTTGCTACATTGTGAGACAACCGCCGCCGTGCCCGCTGGTTTGCTGCGTTGCCTTCTGGCTGTCGAACGCCATTAGAATCGACAAAATAACTCAACTCGACCGGGTTTCACAAGCACCAAGGCCTTTTAGTGGGTGACCTTTTGCTTAAAACCGTGTGTCAAAGTCGAGGCTCGGGGACCAAATCTGGCTCGCCACCTCATTTTATTCGGCCCACGAAACCAAATCAAACTGAAATTCCATGATGCTTGCTTCCAAACCCAAATTTCAAATTGTACCATAACAGTCATTAATCTTGACTTCAGGTGTGAAAACTAGTTATTCATGAAGTTGTTGTGCGCAATATATGTAATATGTGGAGGGGATTAAACATTCTAATGGCTTCCCCAAATTCATAACGGCCCTCGAGAGGAAAGCATAACTACAATGTGGCCCGCGGCAAAAAATGACTTTGACACCCCTAATCTAGAGGCTCAAGTAGGAACAGAAAATTACGATGACTCATTGACCCAACGTGCCCCCCAATTTACTAAAATGGAGATTTTCTAAATGTATTTTTTTTTCTAAAATGCCGATTTTATAACTTTTTCAATTGTTTTTCTAAAATGGCGATTTTCTAAATGTTTAGAAATTATCTCAAATGACGTTTTTCTAAATAAAAACAAATTCAAAAACAGTGATTTTTCTCAATTAAAAATACATTCTAAAATGGCAATTTTCTAAATTTTCTAATAGGGCGATAATCAACAAAAGAACACAATACAAAAAAGTTCATTAAAATGTTGAAAAAAGTCAAGTGAGTATTACATTTCCAATTGTCAATTCAATTTCAATATGCAAATTTGTTTTTGAGTAATTGACTGAATGAGCCCCCCAATTTCCTAAAATGGCGACCAATGAAGGCAAGTTAACTGTGAGGGCCGAGGATGGTTGGAAATTGGCACTATTTCTTCACTGAAATACGTAACAACCTACTTCATTTTTAAAGAGACGGCGGCTGTTTTTAAAGAGGTCAATGAGAAGGGATTTATTTCAATTAATTGCTGTTGTATGTCAAGAACGTCCACCAAGGTTGCCCCCCCCCCTACATATTTAACACACCAAATCTGGCCCCCTTTGTAAAAACGTGAAAAGTACCGTATTTCCCAGGGTATAAGGTGCACCCAGGTGTGTGCTTTATTTAATAAAGCAAACGTTTGATTTGGAAAAAAAAATCTTTCTTTTTTTTTTTCCTTGAAAACGTTGTCAGCCACCTGGGCGAAGACGTTTAGTAAGTTGTACGCCCAATGTAAAAGTTGCACGTCCCGGGCGCAAACGTTGTTTCAGACCCCAAATTACTAACCCCCCCCCGAGAAGGAACCGTAACGACAATGTGGCCTGCTGCCAAAAAATAAGCCTGACGCCTTTTGCTTAAAACAAAAATAACTTACCTCAAACCCAAATAAAACAAAAAAAACCATTTCAAAAGACAGCCTGTTTTTGTCTCTCCCCTCTGCCATCGCCAGAGTACCCTTGAGCAGTGTTCCAAGTGCCGCAAGCCAATTCTGGACCGCATCCTGCGCGCCATGGGCAAGGCGTACCACCCTCGCTGTTTTACCTGCGTGGTGTGTCACGGCTGCTTAGACGGTGTCCCCTTCACCGTGGACGCCGCCTCGCAGATTCACTGCATCGACGACTTTCACAGGTAACAGGCGCCAAAAAAGAGGCGCTTTGACCCAAAGGCGCTAACCTGTCCCTTTCCCCTGCTTGACAGGAAGTATGCGCCTCGCTGCTCCGTGTGCGGCGAGCCCATCATGCCCGATGCGGGTCGGGAGGAGACGGTGAGGATCGTGGCGCTGGATCGAAGCTTTCACGTCCACTGTTACGTCTGCGAGGTGAGTCGCGTCCAGTAGTGATAGGAATTCCAGCTCCTTTCAAAGAGCCGATTCTTTTGGCTCGGCTCGCTAAAAAGATACGGCTCTTTTGGCTCCCAAATGGCTCCTCAGTTTGTTTGTTTTTGTGTTGCTTAAATTAATTAACTGGCAAAAATCGTGTGAAAAATGAATTACTTATGTAAAAATAGATTATATCAAATGTTTTTATTTATATGGCTTTATTTCCCGGGCGGCCCGGTAGTCGAGTGGTTAGCACACCGGCTTTACAGTGCAGAGGTTGCCGGTTCGCGTCCCGTTCCGGCCTCCCTGTGTGGAGTTTGCATGTTCTCCCCGAATCTGCGTGGGTTTTCTCCGGGTCCTCCGGTTTCCTCCCACACTCCAAAAACATGCATGGCAGGCAGATTGACCACTCCAAATTGTCCCTAGGTGTGAGTGTGAGAGTAACTGTTGTATGTCTTTGTGTGCCCTGCGATTGGCTGGCAACCAATTCAGGGTGTCCCCCGCCTCGTGCCCAAAGACAGCTGAGATAGGCTCCGGCGACCCTAATGAGGAATAAGCGGTACGGAAAATAGAGGGATGGATGGCTTTATTTATATGTGCACAAAGAGCATCCACTAACTTTCACTTTCCCTGTGGTGACTTTTTTGAGCCATTGTTGGACTCCAGCACATTCTTTGTCATATATGATTCTGGTATGATTCTTTGAGAAAGTGTTTTCAGAATCAGAAGCCTTTAATAGCCCAACAATGAGGATGTTTCCTGCTTGGAATTGCATAGATTGTGTTGAGAGCATGAGTATACTTTCTGAATCCCTTTGTCATCTACAGTTGGAAATGGCTGAAAATCACTTCCAATCATTTTACCCACTTTGTTTTTTCTTTGTAGTGCTATCAAGCTCTGTCATCTCCCTTTTCTTGTTTCTTGTGCTACTCACAGTGTGCTTCTGTTTCTCTAATCCCTCCCCTTCTCCTAACTGCTGCGTGTGTCTGTAATTCTCCCATCCCTCCTCTACCATGGATCTGGACCAATCACGTGCGGCTTTAACCAAAGACTGGGGGCGGGGAATAGAGGGGGAAAAAACTCGGCTCCCATTTCTGGCTCCTTGTTAGGAGCCAGCTTTCTTCGTTCACTTCAGAGATCCGCCTCGAAGAACCGGATCGTTCGCGAACGACACATGACTAGTGTGCAGCAACTCGTCCGTCCGTTGAAGGTGGGCTGACACCCCCCTCCCCTCCTCTCGCCCTTGTGCAGGAATGCGGCCTCTTGCTGTCCTCGGAGGGTGAGGGGCGCGGCTGCTACCCCCTGGACGGCCACATCCTGTGCAAAGGCTGCAGCGCCCGGCGGATCCAGGACCTCTCGGCTAAAATCTCCACCGACTGCTGATGGGCGATGCGCCGTGGAACCCGCCCCCTCCTCACCGTCTACATCACACAGGTTAAACAGTCTCCACTGTCCTTTTGTTTTTTATCCGCCCGTCTGTATGTTGTGTGACTGATCCAAATGAGTGAAGGACCTCAATTCAGAAAAAAACAACAACAAAAAATCCCCAACTGCCTCAAAAGACAAAAACTGTGACCGATACATTTGGACTGTGGTGTGTCATTGCCGGACCGGTGCAAATGTAGTTAAAAAAACGAATGTAGTATTTCACATTGAAGTTGTAGCCGCAATGAATGTGTGTCAGGGGGGTGGAGAGGGTGGTATCTTTTTGGAGCGTTACTCGAAAATGATCTGTCAATCAAGACTGCCTTATGCCTTGTGGGTGCCGTTTTGTGCTCTCTTGTACTTGTTGGTGTGGAGAGAGGCCCAGACTTGACACGGCGACGTGCAACCTTGTGTGGCCCACAAATGTCACAGGACAAAACGCAACATTCGGGCTAGTGCATACATAATTATTTGCGGCCATGAAATTTTCAGTTCCGGCAACAAAAATGCCCCGTGACAACCAACATTCTGGCTTTGAAACGTAAACAATACACCCCGGCGACAAAATATTGATCCAGGCAAAATTTTAAACTGAAATCGGGATACACATTGTGCAGTCAAATCTGAGTTTTCAACCATAATCCACTCCGGAAACCCGTTCGAAAACCAAAACATTTCCCATTATAATCAATATAATAATAATAATAATAATAATAATAATAATAATAATAATAATAATACATTTCATTTCTAAGTGCTTTTCAAAGCTCTCAATGTCACTTTACAGTCACAGGATGAGTTTTTCTGTGGGTGAGCAACGGTAGCCACACGCGCCAGCGTTCACTCAACCGGGAATAACTCAAATAGATAGAAACTTAGATAGCTAGCTAATAGATAGCCAGCCGGCTAGACAGCTAGTAAAAATGCATGTGTCCCCTTCAGTGCCAGGGTTTTGGTCATTTTTCACTCAAATTCCAGGACCCACAGAATATTCAGTTTTAGGACTACATAAACATTTAAGGCAGTGTATGAAACCTTCGACTTTCTTTTTCATCGGAAAACAAGAGTCCATTCCTAAATTATATGTAATCATTGTCTGCTTTTTTTGGTATCGTGACTGAACACAATACAAACACTGACACAAGGAGAACGTCCGATTGGCGGAGATATCAGCCAAACACGTCTGCTTTTTAATAAAAACTTGATTCAACAAGGATAATGAGTCAGTCAAAATGAGACATGACACCAGGAAGTGACGTACAGTGATACCTCGGTTACGAACCCCTTGGCTTACGAAGTTCTCGGTTTACAAACTTTACATTTATGAAAATTTTACCTTGGCATACAAACGATTTTTCGGGATAGACACGGAGCGCCACAATGAGGGATGTGTCATTGGCGAACGAGCCCGTTTTCCTAACAAGAAAATGGCAGCCGACTGTTTTTGTCGTCTATTCCCAGCCCCCAGTCTTCGGTTAAAGCCATGTGATTGGTCAAGAACGCAGCAGTAAGGGGCGCAAGGTTACAGACAGAGAGTGAGGCCGTTCTCTAAAAAAGAAAATGGCAGCCGACTTTTTTTGTCCTCTATTCCCCGCTCCCAGTCTTCGGTTAAAGCCACGTGACTGGT
Organism: Hippocampus bargibanti; assembly: GCF_051943395.1. Lineage (NCBI taxonomy): Eukaryota > Metazoa > Chordata > Actinopteri > Syngnathiformes > Syngnathidae > Hippocampus > Hippocampus bargibanti. The sequence continues at coordinate 30,509,134 of NC_142735.1, read as the reverse complement.
CAAGAACGCAGCAGTGAGGGGGGGTGGTATAAACATTAAAGAGACAGGCAGACGACAGAGAGAGAGTGACAAAATTGATAGAAAACTGTGAAATTTGGACTCGTTTCAACCTTGATAGTTCAAAGGCAGAGTGTAGACTGCAAGGTTAAAATATCCCATCAATCAGGCTCCACAAATAACCCGCACAAGCCATCTTTACGGTTGATGCAAAAAGCTATCAGCCCAGCTAAACAGAACACAATTGATGAGGAACAAGGTAAAATTATCGCAGAGAAAGCGCCTCCAAGGGATCATTCCTTTAATGCTAATGAAACCGGCCACTCTATTCCGTCAAGCCATCAACGACCATCACAAAGGTAAATAAAACAACTTTATTGTACAGTACAGTTTATTTCTTTAATTATAATACCATATCACATTTATTATACATAAAATAAGGTATATTTTGTGTAGTTTTAAAGGACAACCAACGCCTCCGGACAAGTTGTGTCCATAATTTGCAAAATTGCCTCAAATGACTTCTACTGAGCGTATTTTACAAAGATTCCAGCGCATATGGCTATATTTTACGTTTTAAGACTCGCGCTGAATATTCCAGAAGTCTTGTTTTTCAGTTGGTGACGGGTCCTCACGTCACGTCACGTCACGGAAGGAACGCCCCGGACCGAGAATAGGACACACTGTAGCAGTCCTTTCATCACCTCAATGCATTTTGCGGTACTTTGTTTGGTCTGAAAACTTCGTGTTGATCCGTATTAATGGCGAAATTAGAAGGAAAACACATAAATAACGCGATGGTAAATCGTTGTGTGTTGCGCCGAGCAACTATTTGATATTCGCTGACAAAAATTCTAAGGAAAAAAATCAGCCCATTTCCACGGAGCTTAGTTGACATCTTCTGTCTCTTTTGGGTGCAACATTTCACCCCCCAGATACCTCAAAATGACACAGAATAAATTATTTAATCGATTGCAAACATGTAAGGGAAAAGCCGAAAGGAAAAGAAGAAGAAGAAGAAGATGCTTTCCTCTTCAGAACTATTTGAATCATATTCATAACTGGATGAGTAACAAGAAAGCATCTTCTCCAAATCTGAAGCCAATTGTTTTGCTTCTCGAGCATGGCAAGACATCTTGGCGTGACACCACGAACAAGGGGGCGGGGCCTTCTCAAACTGGCCACTTGCGGTTTTGCATTTGACTAAAAATATCATACTGCGTGTTTTGTGTATTTTAGATGCTATAAAATGTTTTTCTGATGTGTCGGTTATCCTTTAAGGCTTAGAAAATTAGAAAGTAGAAAATTATGTTTTATGGGGACCTGGGAACGGATTATTCTCATTTTAACAGTTTCCCATGGGAAATTAATTTTTGGGATACACACTTCGCCTTACACACTCCAACCAATTAAGTTCGTAAACCAAGGTATCACTGTATAAGGAAGCGGAGTTTAGACGAGTGGTGCATTCAGGTGCACTCAGTTTGGTCGAGAACCCATTTTCAGTTGCAAACCGATGCATAAAAAAAAAATATTTTGAGTCGAAAACCGAATTGGTCGAGAACTGAGATGTTCGAAAACCCAGGTTTGACTGTGCTCCCTTGTGGCTATTAAATAATATCAATTTAAAAACAAAACATGCAAAGGTAAACACGGTGGCTATGAAGTGGGTCTGACGACACACGTCTGGGCCTCGGTCCGCTTTTAGACACGTTTGGTCGCATCGTTTTCAAACGTCCGTCCTCCAGATTTCTATGCTCAAGGCTCCAAATTGTTATCGTGAACCGAGCCCGAAGGTTGACCATCTCTTGTGTCCAGTTGCACAATCAGCCTCACCGCTTTGGCCACTTCCTCCATTTTGTTTGAAGTTTACCCTTTTGAAACGCTGTGAAGATGATCTGACGGTACTGCGGCACGTCCACTTTTTTTTGGTCGACTGAATAAAAAGTCTTTTTCGGACAAATGTCTTGCACGAATCATTCATTCACTTGACGAAGGACAAACCTGGACACGTTGATGCAAAGTAAACATGTTTATTTCGCCGCTTTGGTCCCTATCTTAATAATAATAATACAGTAAAGTCTCGTTATATCGATATCGGATATATCGATAGTCCCGGTTATATCGATACTATTTCTATGCACGCACGGAGAAAATTACATGCAAACAGGGTCGGATATATCGATAGTCCCGGTTATATCGATATTTTTTCGGACTCCCTTGAATATCGATATAACGAGACTTTACTGTACATTTGATTTATAAGCGCCTTTCAAAACTCTCAAGGTCACTTTCCAGTCACAGCATCAGTTTTTCTGTGGGTGAGCAGCGGCAGCCACAATCGCCAGCGTTCACTCAACCCGAAATAGAGAAGATAGCCAGCCAACCAGCTATTAGCTAGCTAGCTTTCTATCTGAGTTACTTCCAGGCCGAGTGAACATCTTCCATGACATATCTCAATTTGTAAACAAAAGAATCATCACTTGTTTGGATGAAAAACCAGGCAGTAACGAGAAATTGGAGACAAAGAAGTTTTTTAATCATGGAGACAGGATGAGGCCTGCTGCCCCCACCAAGATGGCGGGGGAAGCATCCGGTGCTTGCGGCTGTGGTGGTGGTGCGAGGGAGGAGAAACCAAGAAGAAACATGAAAAGATGACGATTGAAAACAAGAAGAAAGACGAAGAAGACAAAAGCAACAAAGAAAGAGACGAAGAAGAAGAATGAAACAAAGTTTACAATGTGTACGTAATTAATTCTTCTGTCACTCATCTCGGTGGAAGCTCACTCCTACATTGAAGCTCACTCCTACATTGACGCAAATATGAAACTGAACTCAAAGCATACGTTTGCCTGGGGTTAACACACAACAGGTTAGTGAAATTTTGAAGAATGCCAATAATCATATCGCGGTGGTGTCAGCAGGAGGTGAAGGTCTTCCAGAAGAAATTGCGGCAACCCGCCTTGCGCTCCCTTTGGCCAAGGGGGAGATGTCGCCGCATTAAGCCCGGCCCGCCGTCCAGCTCGGGGGGCGCCTCGTCGCTTGACGCCACTTCATAGATAAGCCTCAGCAAAATCCAGCGAGCCGAGGCCTAAGAAATACAAAAGGAGAGCCTCTTAGGACAAGAACAGACAACCGACAAATGGACTTGAAGTCGTGAAGCCGAAATCCATTGCTACTTTGATGAAATGCGGGAGGCGGCAACCCACCTTTGCCGGCGCGTCCTCTCGGAGGGCCTCTGCAAGCAGGACCCCCTCGTCAGCGGCACCCAAATGCACCAAAAACCCGCCGGACAACATGAGTGTGAGCAGCACCTGCGGCCAAAGCATCTTCGCCAGATTATGTGACGCCTGCTCGGCCACGCTCATCCTTTTAAATAGCCCGCAGGACAGGGGGGGTTGCCATGACACGCATTGCCTGATGTTGCCTGCTCTGTGGGAGGAAAAAAAGAAAAATATTCAGAAAAACTGGTTATTATTTTATGAAAAAATATTCTTCAAAAAACATATATTTTTTTATCATTTACAAATATTCTTATAACAAGAAAATATTCTGAAAAACATTATTTTTATAATCATTACAATATTAAAACAAAAATATCCAGGAAAAAAAGAATATTTTATTATCATTATTAAAACTGAAAAATATGATCTTATACACAACCTCACCTCAAAAAAAATGAAAAAAAAAATCAAAGAAACCAAAACACATAATAATAATAATAATAATACTAATAATAATACATTTCATTTCTAAGCGCCTTTCAAAACTCTCAAGGTCACTTTACAGTCACAGGATAAGTTCTTCTGTGGGTGAGCAGCGGCAGCCACACGCGCCAGCTTTCACTCAACCCGGAATAACTCAAATAGATAGAAAGTTAGCTAGCTAATAGACAGCTAATAGCTAGCTGGCAATAGCCAAAGCTGTAACAAAGCGCTAACATGGACAAAGGCAAATGCTGCCCCCTCGTGGAAGGGAAAAAAATGGCAGTGGTCTGACCAGCGCTTTATCAGCACCCAAGCATAAAAAAAAAGGGCACATTCGGGAATGGCGCTCTACAATGTATTTTATAATAATAATAATACATTTATACACACGCATCCATCCATATACTATATTCAAACAGAGATACAAAAAAACGTAATGGGGACTAACCTTAAACTCTTGAATTTCAAGGCTTGAAATGGGAAGGGGGAGAATCATAAGGAAACAATACAAATGGGGGGGGGGGTCCAAAATAAATTCAGTGCCCCCCCCCCCCCCCTGAAATCTCACCACTGTCCAATTTTGTGTGAAGGAGAGGGGGTCCATTTTAGAAGATTTATAATCAATCTTCGTGTGTCCCTAATCAGGAGAATCTAAAAGGGAAGGATGAGTATCCAATGCACGCTGGCCAATGTCGCATAGCGTTAGCCGCTGGGCGAGCAAGCACACCATGAGGCGAGGCCCCCCGCACGATGAGGGGCTTTGTTAATGACACGCTGTGACTCAAATGTTAATCAACCAACACTCCCTGCCGACAGCTTGAGTCAGCGGACAACACAACGGGGGGTGTTATGCAAATGTCAAGGCCACGTCGCCCAAGGACTCGGACATCGGACAAGCGGGCCGCTTCAACGTTGTCATCTCCAGTTGGAGTGGACCACGGCTTGACTTGCGAAAACTAATCAAAGGAATTCATTCTGTCATGTTTCGATAGCCAATAGTGATGTGACATTCACGAACGAGCCGGTTCTTAGAGCCGGATCTCTGAAGTGAACCAAGAGAGCCGGCTCCTAACAAGGAGCCGGAAATGGGAGCCGAGTTTTTTCTCCCTCTCTATTCCCCGCCTCCAGTCTTCGGTTAAAGCCACACAAGATCCGTGGTAGAGGAGCGAGGGGAGTATTACAGACACACGCAGCAGTGAGGAGAAGAGGGAGGGGTTCGAGAAACAAGCAAACTTAGTAGCACATGAAACAGGAAAGGGAGATGACAGAGCTTGATAGCACTTTTCAATTGTAGATGACAAAAGATTCAGAAATTCTCATGCTCTCAACCCAATCTATGCAATTCCAAGCAGGAAATATCCACATTGTTGGGCTATTAAAGTCTCCTGGTTTTGATTCTGAAAACACTTTCTCAAGGAATCATACCAGAATCGTATAATGACAAAAAACGTGCTGTCCAAGAAGGGGTCAATAAGTAACCACAGGGAAAGGGAAAGTTAGTGGATGCTCTCTGTGCACATAAACAAAGACATATAAATAAAAACATTTGATATGGTCTATTTTTTTACATAAGAATTTTTTTGTTCACATTTTTTTACATTATTTTTAGTAGTTAATTTAAGCAAAAAAAAAAAAAAACAGAGGAGCCATTTGGAAGCCAAAATAGCCGGATCTTTTTAATGAGCCGAGCCAAAAGAACTGGCTCTCTGAAAGGAGCCGGAATTCCCATCACTATTGGCTAGCCGCTAGCCAATACCGCTAGCCAAAGCTCGCTATGTTCACCGCGATGCTAACTCGTCAAGAATAAACTTTGGGCTACTGCAGCTTCAGAACTAGATAACAGAATAAGCATGACGTTAGTTTTTCAAATAATGTGAGTAACAGGGTTATGTTTGTTTGATTGATTGATTGTCACACTCCATTGGTTGAGTCACATATGGGTCTTTCCCCCTCTCCGTTGAGTTAGCTAAAGAATACTGTAATAGGCACACAATGGAGAAATTTGAAATCTACAGCAGAAAAATTAAAAAGAGTGGTGGTGGTAGTTGAAAATAAATACAGTAAAGTCTCGTTATATCGATATCGGATATATCGATAGTCCCGGTTATATCGATACTATTTCTATGCACGCACGGAGAAAATTACATTCAAACAGGGTCGGATATATCGATAGTCCCGGTTATATCGATATTTTTTCGGACTCCCTTGAATATCGATATAACGAGACTTTACTGTAACACAATATTACACACGCACAAATATTTTCAGAAGGGAACTACAACCACAGGAAAAACACACGCGAAAAAAAAAGGTATTTTAGGTTACAAGATCATTCATGAATGAATCACTTAACCGCGACCAAGGGGCTTGCCAGACTATCATGCTGAGTTGGGACCAAAGTCAACCCCTAACTAGTGATGTGTCGTTCGCAAACGACCCGGTTTTTCGAGCCGGATCTCTGAAGTGAACCAAAAGAGCCCGTTCCTAACAAGGAGCTGACTTTTTTTTGTCCTTTATTCCCCGCCCCCAGTCTTCGGTTAAAGCCGCACGTGATTTGTCGATATCCGTGGTAGAGGAGGGACGGGAGAATTACAGACACCCGCAGCAGTGAAGAGAAGGGGGTGAGGTTAGGGGAGACAGGTCGACAAATGTTATCACATTATACTGTTATTATTCAATTATACTTTTTACTGGTTGGTATGATAGCATTCTTAATATGAAAAGCAAATTAGTGACATCTGATCATCAGACCAGAGTAACCACAGGGAAAGTGAAAGTTAGTGGATGCTCTCTGTGCACATATAAATCAAACCATATCAATAAAAATATTTGATAGTGTATTTTTTACACGAGTAATTCGTTTTCACATTATTTACATGGTTTTTGGTCGTTAAATAATTTAAGCAACAAACGCCATTTGAAACCCAAAAGAACCGGATATTTTTAGTGAGCCGAGCCAAAAGAACTGACTCTCTGAAAAGAGCCGGAATTCCCATCACTACCCCTAACGAGTCGCCGATCAGATCAGTGGTGGGACGTGGGCAATAAAAAGAGTGTGGGGGCGGGCTTTAATTTCAAAACAATCCAATTTAGCACATTTTGTCTTCAAGTCAAATCAAAGCGTCGCCCTTGGAGTTTTTAAAATTTCATGACAGCGACCGAAAACGTGGAAGAATCCAGGCTTGAACCCAAACGGCTGCCGAGTGATTGCTAATGAGCGGCACCTTCGTCCGTGGCAACGAGGGGCCTCCCTCCCGTTGGCCGCCGGCTTTCATCAAAAGCCGCTTTCCTGCTGGCCGCCCGCAACCATGGCGTGGATCTTTTACTTCTGGTAAGCAGAGGCAACTAAAACAACTTGCCTCTTTTTTTGTTGTTGCTTTGTTTGTTTTAGTATGTGTGGTTTTGTCTTTCAGGGCAGCGGCGCTTACGTCCACATTTGCCGAGCTCATTCCCGATGGTACGTGGGTGAGGCCCATTTTCCAGATATCCCAAGAAGGTTTCAAACATTTTTACATTTTGCTCGCAGGAGTCCTGGACATGGAGTGTCGCGATCGTTCCTTCGTGATAGCTGTGGACCTCTTGTTCGCTGGGGAGGACGCTCAGTTTGCGGCTATCGGTATGGGTACTCCTGGTACACCTGTTGGTGCTTGGATTTATCTTTTATTATTGCAGACGTTACAGAATGAATAGTTTGGTATTTCGATTAGAAGGTTTCTTCAGCCGTCATCTGTACTTCTTTGAAGGTGTTGGACGTTTCGCTTCTTATCCAATATATATATATATATATATATATATATATATACACCTACTGTCCAGAGGTGGTGGTGCAGACTCTGCTATGATCGGTCCCTGCTCTCATGGTTGGGGGGAGCAGAGGACTATTCCCTGAGGCTAGACTGATTACTTCTATTGTCCTGCCTGATTATGGGGTCTACGACTGGCCTGACAGCCCCATTTGCTCTGGTATCACCCCATCAGCATAACTACCCCCATGTGGTCTAAGAAGTCTATTGTAAGAACGATCCAAATTAAACCTCACCCCACCATGGCGATTTAGTGAAGGGTTTTGCTGTTTTATGAAACTAGCTTCTATTACTCCCCTTTCAAACCATCCATTTTCTTTCGCGAAGATTTTAACCTCGCTGTTGTCAAATGTGTGGTTGCTAGCTTTCAAAGAAGTACAGATGGCGGCTAAAGAAACCTCATTCATGGACCACTCTTGTATGACCGAGAGCTTACACAGACGTATTGTAAGGACATGAGCAGGTAGTGGGGTATGATAGCAGCCATGCATGGGATTGAACCCCTTCCTCCATTACCCCCAAATGAAATTCCATGCCTCAACTGAAGTGTATTTCTAGAGCACTTTCAAACAGCCCAAGATGCATACAGAGTGCTATACATGGACAACTATCATATATAGTCCAGTCTGAGTTTTTGACCATAATCCGTTCCAGAAACCTGTTCGAAAACTGAAATATGTCCCATTATAGTCAATGTAATTATAATGATCGAACACGCCTGCTCGTAATGGAACGCTTGCACGAAGATAATGCGGTCGGTCACAATGAGACTCGACACAAGGAAGTGATGTTTAAGGAAGTGGAGGGGAGTCAAGTGGTGCTTTCAGGTGCGCTCAGTTTGGTTGAGAACCCATTTTAAGTTGCTAACCGAGGCATAAAAATAATTGAATTGGTCAAGAAACGAGACGTTCGAAAATCCAGGTTGGACTACACAGGCAAAAAAGCAGTCACAAAGATGGTAGAAACCACCAGGGAGTAAAGCTCCGATCAAGTGCAAATTTCCCCATTGTGGGACTATTAAAGGCTTTCTGATTTTGAAGTCAGAGTCATGCTGAGTCAAATACTAAATAGTGCAAGAGTTTTGAGGTGGGCATTAAAGATGGGCAGTGAGGGCAATTGCTCAATGTTCAGTGGCAGCAGAGGGGCCAGCTACAGAAAGTGTCCTTTTAGTTTTTGGTACTTCTAATAATGTCTGGTCAGTAGACCAGAGGCGCCAGCAAGTGGTGTGGGGCCGGATGAGCTCGATGAGGTAAGGAGGAGCGAGGTCATTTTAAAGATTTGAAAACCAATAATGTATAGGGAGCAAGTGAAGGGATGTCAGAGTAGGAGATACAGTATGTGCTCCCTCTTATGAGTACCAGTCAATAGATGAGCAGCAGCATTCTGGACCAGCTGGAGACGCCTTATGGAGGATTGGCTGACTCCAAAGTCAAGCGCTTCTTTGTGTGTGACTTCGTAGACCGGACGGGGACGTACGCCATCACCAAAAGCTACGCGGCCAAGTGCGGCTACACCGTCACAGTCTCCCCGGCGAGTCGACGCGCAGAGCTGCGGGCGTCTTACTTCAGCTGTCACACGGAGAAGCGGGTATCTGCTGGCGTTCCGTGAAAGGAAAACCAAATACCGATGGCTTTGTTGGTTTCACAGGACGATCAGGTGTTCGCGTTCCGCTTCAACCTGCTGTCAAGGCGTGGCGGCGGCGCAGTCTACAGGCTGAACAAGACCTGCGTGCCGTCTCTGAAATGGTCTCCGCGAGAGGTCTCCTGTGAGCTCAACTACATGGAGGTCCGATGAACAGTTTGCTTCAGTTTCCTTCCGTTCAGGTCCTGACCTGTGCCGGTTCGTCCGCAGGTATCGGTGGATACCGGAGTCTCGTGCGCCGCGTGGACAGAGGAGGACAATCGGAATGTGTTGAGACACGTGAGTTCCGAGGTAACGCAAAACATGTTTGATCTCAGCAAATGACTTTCCACTGCCGATGCAACACTTGGATCCCCTTCCACGCAGTGACATGAGGAGCCGTTGTAGATTTGGGACCGTCCCTTTTTGGAGGTTCAACAAAGAGAAAGGGAGAACTGGCCAGTCCAGCACCTTCACGCTGGGATTTCATTATCTGAAAGGGAATGCTTTGGTCAGGCCTGTTTCCCAGGAAACTGATGTGGTGCCACCGTATATTTGGAAACCTAGGTCCCAGTCACAGCGGCGGTCTCGTAGCCCCAGACGGCAACACTTGCCACCACCCTGTGTTTGACTTTCGGCAAGACAATCGTCCTTGTGGTTCTGGAATGGGTCATGTTGATCCCACCCGAACCGCCAAAAGTCGTCTCATCAAAGCATAAGAGTAGTGGTTCCTGCGTACAGTAGACCCTACGCCAATGGCTAAGCTCGTCCCATCTCACGGATTCTCTTGCGGTCTCTGCAGGCACACGGCTCGTCTCCTTCGGATTGGCGGGTGATGTTCCAGAGGGATGAGGAGCAGATGGAGCCCATGGGTCTGACGGAGGCCCAAGAGCTAGGGTACGCCTTTGATCTTGGCGGCGAGAGGCTAGTGTTCCGCGCACCCTATGGACAGCCGGATTCCTTCACGGCCATGGTCAGAGTTGTAGAACTGTCAGAAGGAGGACCTTTTTCCGTGCTTTCAACTCTCCCGCCGCCCGTCGTTTCTTCTCAGGTGAGCGGCATCCCCGTGGAGGTGGTCCATGCCACTCTGGTCTCCAGACGCCGCTGGTCCTTCATCATGGTGGACTTAGTGGCAACTTGCTCCATGCGTACGTCTTCTCTCCTGGCTTCCCCGGAAAGTCATCCGACCTCCGTCCTCGGTCACTTTATCTCTTGAACAGACCAGGGTGCTTTCGAGGCAGATGGTCACCTGCTCTTCAAGACTCCGGAGGCGCCCTATCCCGGTCCTAATATCACACGGGTCGGCGTGGGCTTTGACGGGGGCCATTTTGAGGACGGCGCTGAAGTGGTGATAGAGAATGACACAGTCCAGATCCAAATCCCCTTGGATGCAAAGGGGGCTCTCAGGAAGGTCTGTATTTCATGTCCTTATGCACAAATGGGGGGGGGGGGTTACAAATACTAAGGCACTCGTCAAAAATATGGATTCTGCTCTCTTGACGTGTACATACATGTACAAGATAGGGAAACCTTTACTTGTCTCTCGATTGGCAATTTCCAAGTACAGGTAACATCTGACTTACGACCACCCAAACTTACGACCACGACCCTATTTTTAAAACAAATTAATTCTACGCCTGGCACCGCAACACGCTAGCAGGCCGGCAATGCGTAGGACAATTTTGGCCAGCCAGCATCTCACTCTCGCACAACAATCGATCAATGTGGGATGGCACCAGAGGGGCGGGGGGTGTTGCGTGTCATTTAGCCTCCGAGTCTCTATTCAACAGTTTGAATGGATTTCGACTTACGACCGTTTGGTCGGAACGGAACTCGGTCGTAAGTCGGATGTTACCTGTAGTTTCCTCCTCCTGAATGTAGACTTTTGTGAATGGCGACCTTTACGAGTTCTACACCTTCCATCTGTACCTGGAGCAAATGTTTGAGGACGAGGACGCCGAGACAAGGCTACGCCTTCACCGAATGCTGACGACACCCTGGCTTCCGCGCCTTCTCGTGACCCAGAACCGAAGTGTGATGGAGGAGCGCCTCTTTCAGGTCTACCTGGGCGACGTGCCCGAGGACGTCCGCTTGGTGTTGCTCCGACTCAACGGGCGCGAAGCCATCTACACCAACTCGTGCTCGGTCGCCGCGGTGGCGCAACCCATCCGCGGCCACGGCTACTTGCTCAAAGTGTCCTTTGACGACCCCGCCGTCACACAACGGGTATAGATATTTGAATTGCGGTGCTCTAAAACGCCGCCACTCACGAGTCCCCCCCCCCCACTCCTTTAGTACCACCAAGTGTATGGAACCGTGGAGTACAGTTTGAACGTCAACTACACGCTGAGCGTTCTGCCCGAAAACGTACTGTACGACTACTCTGTGAGCGTCACGGCACTGGCGGGCCCCTGTGAGTCAAATGGCGGGACGAGGACCGCCTGTCAGGCCTATTTTGCTCTTGGACCGGATTTTGACCATGATGAATTGTCCCTTGAGCTCCCCCAGTCCTGGATGCGGTTTGCTCTGAGTTCGGCATCAGCTTCATGGCAGACCGTTGGCCCTTTGACTTCCTGTGGTCCATCGCGGTGGGCTCGGACACGCTGACGCCGGAGTTGGCGGCTCTCCGCGGCTACAAGATGAGCAATGAGAGTCATAAACTGCAGCTGCACGTGCCGCTATACTCGCGGGGCTTCCGCTATGAGGTTTGAGGTGGTCTTGGATCTGATTCCCGCTGTGGACAACTCCGTTGAGGAAAAAAAATTGTGACTGTCATTTGTTTTAGGAAATCACCCTGGAAAGGTTCTCTGGCACTTTTGAAATCCTTGTGAAGGAGCGTCAAACAGGAACTGTTGTGAAGTCCTTTCCAAAGACTTGTCCTTTTGTCACCTCAGAACTGATTGGTAAGTAGCGCAGCATTTTGCAGCTTTGAATCTAATGAGCCTGTGAGGGCTGCTTGGGGTTGGCGTCTTCGCGTTGATTCGTTATGTGTGTACAGTTAAAGGACAAGCGACATCAATTTTTTGTTTCCTAACTGACATCAGAAAAACGTTTTATAGCATCTAAAATACCCAAAACACACCAGCTGATATGTTTAGTCAAATGCAAAATACCAATAAAAATGAGTTGGTGTCCCAAAACTACTTCAAAATGACCTGGAGATGTTGAGTTTCAGAAGGTCCCGCCCCCTTGATCGTGACGTCACGCCAGGATGTCTTGCCTTGCTCTAGTCTAGAATCAAAACAATGCCTTCAGATTCGAAGAAGATGCTTACTTGTTATGAATATGATTCAAATAGTGGTTGGTAGCGTTATGTCAACTAGTATCAAATAGTAGTCCTGGTGCAACACAACGATTCACCATCGCATTATTTGTCGTTTTCCTTCTAATTTCGCCATCAACAGTGTTTTCAGGTGAAAAAAAAGTACCCAAAATGCATTGTGTGTCGCTTTCTCGGTCAGGGGCGTTCCAGACGTGACGTCACGTCAGGCGTTGTCATCAACTCGAAAACAAGACTTCCTGAATATTCAGCGCGAGTCTTAAAAGGTAAAATATAGCTATATGGCGTGGAATCTTTGTAAAATACGCTCAGAAGTCATTTGAAGAGATTCATAGCTATATTTTATGTTTTAAGATTCGTGCTGAATATTCATGAAGTCTTACTTTTGAGTTGATGATGATGCCCTAAGTGACGTCACGGGGGGACGTCCCTGACCGAGAAAGTGACATACAATGCATTTTGGGTACTTTTTTTTTAATCTGAAAACACTGTGTTGATGCCGAAATTAGAAGGAAAACTACATAAATAACATGATGGTGAATCGTTCGTTGTGTGTCGCAGCCAATAGCGGTAACACGCATAAAGAAGGTGTACATTTACACAAATTCCCAGCTGACAGAGCAGCCATTTCCAACAGAGCACAGCAGTATAGCGCCAGCCGAGGAGCACCCCCTAGTGTGCGAATCCCCGCTTGGGTAACCCCTATCAGCCTGACAACGGAAAGAAAGTTGCTTCCAGTGGTGAAAGAGAGCAATCGTCATAATAGTGGAGCAAACCTAGCGGACAAACATTCAGCTGCTGGAAGGAGGAGCTAACCGGAGTTAGCGATGGATAACCGCTGTCATTCATACGTACGTTTGTAACGCTTCATCATGAAAGTTTAAACAACGTTTTGCATGCACAACCATTAAAGGACAACCAATGTCTCCGGACAAGTTGTGTCCATAATTTGTAAAATGGCTTCAAATGACTTCTACTGGGCATATTTTAATAAGATTCTACCGCATAGAGCTATATTTTACGTTTTAAGACTCGCGCTGAATATTTAGGAAGTCTGGTTTTCGATTTGATGATGATCCCCTAAGTGACGTCACGGTGGGAACGCCCATGACCGAGAAAGCGACACAGAATACATTTTGGGTCTTGTTTTTGAGTTGGTGACGAGTCCGTACGTGACGTCACTAAAGGACCGCCCTTGACTGTATAAAAAAATACGCATTGTAGCGGTCCTTCCATCACGTCAATGTATTTTGCTGTACATGTTTGGTCTGGGGACCGCGTGTTGCACCCAAAAGCCGCTAGAAGAGGGTGTCCAAGCTCCATAGAAGGAATGTATCAGCCTGTGGAAACGGAGGTGGCCACAGGAGGTCGCCATTTTGTGCCTCTTTCTTGGGGTGAGAGATTTCCCCCCCAATGTTGCAAATAAATTCTTTAATCGATTGCAAACATGTATGCTTTCCTCTTCAGAACTATTTGAATCATATTCATAACTGGATGTGTAATAAGAAAGCATATTCTCCAAATCTGAAGCCATTGTTTTGATTCACTCGTAATGCAAGATGTCTTGGTGTGACGTCACGAACTGGGGGCGGGACTTTCTGAAAATGCCCAATTCGCAGCTCAATTTTTTGCAGATTTTGGACACTTTATTTCAGTCATTTTTATTTGTTTTGCATTTGACTAAAATATCAGCCTGTGTGTTTTGGGTATTTTAGATGCTATAACGTTTTTTCTGGTGTCAGTTAGGAAACCAAAAAATGGTGTCGGTTGTCCTTTAACTGGTTGCTGTCTGGGAACTCTGAGCTTGGACTAGCTAACGATAGCTCGTTGGTCCCTGTTTGCGGGTTCTGCTGTCCAAGAAGATCAGGGTTGCACTGACGTGTTTGTTTTTTTTTTGAAGTGTGTTCCACTGACGGGCGAATGACCGCGGTGGCCGACTTGTCTCGGATCACCCCCAGCGGTGCCACGGCGTCTGCTAGCAACCTAATGGACACTTTGTGCGGCCCCGCCGACGCCGATGATGCGAGGGCGCTTTTCTCCTTCCCGCTCAATAGCTGTGGCTCCAAAGTCAAGGTACGCATATGCAAGCTATTGCGTAACGCCATGCAAATGGCAACATTCTTTGCCTGTTGCACTCCTTTAGCTCAATCGTGGAAACGTCATCTATCAAAATGAGATTTCCTACAGCGGGAAGCTTGCGGGTTCTGGCGATGCAGATGAGAGGTTTGTGTCTCGCTCACTATGTTTCTTTCTCTCTCTTTCTGGCTCGCTGTCTCTCGATGTCTCTTTCTCTCGCTTTCTTTTTTTTCTCTCGGTCTGTCTCTCTCTCACTCTCTGTATCTCTTTCTGTCTTTTTATCTTTCTTTCTCTTTTTTCTCTTTTCTCTCTCTCTTTTGCTCTGTCTTTTTTCTCTCTGTCTCCCCCTCTCCTCTGTCTCTCTCTCTTTCTCTTTTTTTCTCTCTGTCTCTGTCTCTCCCTCTCTCTCTGTCTCTCTTTCTGTCTCTGTCTCTCACTCTTTCTCTCTCTTTCTCTTTTTTTCTCTCTCTCTCTGTCTTGCTCTGTCTTTCTTGGTCTCTATCTCTCTCCCTCTCCTCTGTCTCTTTCTCTTTTTTTCTCTCTCTCTCTCTCCCTCTCCTATGTCTCTCACTCTCTTTCTCTCTGTCTCTCCGTCTCCTCTGTCTCTCTCTCTTTCTATCTTTTTTCTCTCTGTCTCTCTTTCTCTCTCTGTCTCTCCCTCTCCTATGTCTCTGTCGCTCTCTCTGTCTCTCTTTCTGTCTCTCACTCTCTTTCTCTCTCTCACTCTTTTTTTCTCTCTCTCTGTCTTGCTCTGTCTTGATCTCTGTCTCTCTCTCTTTCTTTCTCTTTTTTCTCTATCTCTGTCTCTCACTCTCCTCTGTCTTTCTCTGTCTCTCCGTCTCCTCTGTCTCTCTCTTTTCTCTCTGTCTCTCACTCTGTCTCTTTCTCTCTGTCACTCTCTGTCTTGCTGTCTCTCTCTCTCTCTTGGTGGAACTTATTTCCAAATGGATGAGCCGTTACGGCAAAAGGTTCCCACAAATGCCGAATGTGTGTTTGGGACGTGGTGTCGACTCTCAGGTTGGCGGTGCAGTGCTCGTATCCTCTGGACGGCCTGCACAGGCTCTTCTCAACGTACAGATTTGAGTCGGACGAGCCCGGGACGGGCAGCATGACCTTCACCAAGAGGCTCGCGGCGGGGGCCGTCACCACGGCTCTTGGCGATCCCGTCACGACAACCAGAGCGGTGCCGACGACGGCCGCGGCCATGAGGAACAACGGCGCCCCGGTCCGCAAGCGTTTAGGCTCCAATCCCGCCGTGCGCTACGTGCGCGTGTCCAAACATGGCAAACCTCGCCCCGACCTCCGAAAAGGTTAAGGCGTACTTCAAAATCTTCAAATTTCTCACTTGCAATCAGGCTCTGACCTCTTGAATTCTTTAGCAGGCGCCGATGGGTGGCAGCATGGCAGAAATGGAATACGTTTTTAACCTGAAATTCAATAAAAAAAAGTATTAAGTACTAAATGGGTCCTCTTTGGAAAACTGACAACTTTACTTGTCCAGTTGGTCACATCTTGAGCCTTCTCCCTGACGCCACAACGCTTGCTTTTCGCCCCACAAAGTTATGCCAGGCGTAGAATTCAAATTTTAAAATTAGGGTCTCGAGGTTGTGGTCGTAAGTACGGGTAGTCGTAAGTCGGATGTTACCTGTAGTTGAATAGTTCTCATTACATCATGTGCATGCTAGCTATCTAGCTGGCTATGTGACAGGTTGTAAATTATCTTATTTCATATTTTGGTTACATTCGAGTAGTTCTATTGGTTTACAAATGATATATATCGAAAATGTTTATTTAAACATGGAACGCCTGGTTGGGTTAGTGTTTCGTGTCGGACCGATTTAGATCGTTGGACAGGAAATTGTGCGCATACGTTTGCATTACATCTGGGCATTCGAAGTAAACCACTGTTGAGTCAAGACGTATCGCACTTGTCTTGTGGTTTTTTTCTGGATCCCACAACACCATATCTCCCTTACTATATTGGAGAGCGCAACAGCTACCTAGATAGCTATGTGCTATCTATTTTCTGTCTATTAGCTGTGTAGCTAGCTGGCTATCTATTAGCTAGCTATCTGGCTGGCTATCTATAAGCTAGCTTTCTATCTATTTGAGTTATTCCATTCCGGGTTGAGTCAATGCCGGCGCATGTGGCTGCCGCTGCTCAACCACAGAAAAACTGATCCTGTGACTAAAGTGACATTCAGAGTTTTGAAAAGCGATTAGAAATCAAATTTATTATTATTAATAAATGATATCCCTCCCACCTTCTATAAATCCATAGATGTCAATGCCCGGGGGCCAAACCTGGCCCGCCACATGATTTTGTGCCGCCTGCAAAAGCAAATCAAGCATGTCAAGTGCCACGATGCTTTCTTAAGTCCGGTCCACAATTTCAAATAGTCCCATGTAAACCACAATAACAGACCGTCTGTGTAGGCTCTCGGTGTACGCCTGAAGAAACCTTTTCCTCTATCTTCCACAATAACAGTCATTATTTTCTACTGCAAATTTGAAAACTAGTTATTCATTAATTTGTTGTGCTTTTTGTATGCGATATGTGACGGGGATGAAGTTGTTTACGGAGGTGACGTCCGAATCACGTGATTTTTCTCGCTGGTAGGTAAAAACAATGGCGAGTATGGATAAAGCAAATGACGAGCATGAAATCTGAACAATGCACTGATTTTGTGGAAAAGCTACCGTTAGAGGTCCGTGAGCGATACTTTGAGAAGCTGGGGTATCGTGACGGTACTTTTAACTTGGCAAATCCTTTCAATTTGAAGAATGGATGTGTTGATGATCCATTCTTCAAATTGAAAGGATCAACAGCACAACGTCGGCGGCGAGCGGAGACGAATGTCAAGAAGAAGAAGAAAAAAAAAAAGAAAACTGCAAACAAGAAGGAAAAAGGCGAAGATGGCGCATTGATGGCCCGACATTACTTCCACCGATATTTATTTTTACCTTGTCGATACTCTCGGACAGTTCACTCACGATATTTTGAAGGCATACAAGTCCCTCAAAGCTTATGAATACATAGAAAGTGGACACGTGTATCCAGTGTTTTAATACAACTGAATAGTCGCCGTATTGTTTTTTTGACGACAAAGTTGTAGTGTCTGTTGTACATTTTGAATCATATTTATTCATGACAACATTTTGAAAGGCAACATGTTGTGATGAATGCTTAAACCAACTTGGGATGCAAATTTGAAAGAGCACAGCATATTGTCATATTGTCAAACTGAGGCACAAGATTAATTCTCCTAGTTGTACTTAGAATCTTAAAAATCTTCATTGTACCCCTGGTCCCCTTCTTCTTGATCGATAGTACAGTTAGATAGTCCCAGGAGAGTTGAGGCAGCGTTGTTCGTTTCTTGCTGGATCCTTGCTGTCGCCTGCCTATCAGAGAACGATGCTGTGCTCGCTGATACCTTTTCTTTGACTTATCAGGAGTTAACATGGCTGATGTTTTATACAACCATATACGATATCACAATTGTACTAAAATGGTAAGACTTTCATTAATCTAAACCGAAAATGAAACGCATAAGTTTACAAAACAGTGATAACACTTGCTGACAACTGCTGTGTTGGCTTTCCCTACGGAAGTTAGCGGCCGATCACGTGATCACAACAAATGACACGCTAGCATCTCTACAGTCATTATTTTTTACTTCAAATAAGAAAACTAGTTATTCATTAATTTGTTGTGCGTTTTGTATGTGATATGTGGAAAACATTGTAATGGCTTCCACAAATTTATTACGCCCCCCCCCCACTCCGGAGTGGAAACCAGAACTACAATGTGGCTCGCCGCGAGAAATGACTGACACCCTTGCAAGCAATTCAATTTACACCCCGAGCGCGGTTGCGATTGTCGCCACGCGAGGGCGCCGCTGTAGAGGTTGGAGCTCATTTGTTTGGCCACTTGGCTCCCATTGCCAACTTGCTCAGCTCAAGTCAGGTGTGTGACCGCGGGGGCCAAAGTGTCCCAATTTGATTTTGGCCATGGAACCCGTGCGCGAGTTGTTGCCCCCCGCCGTTCCCCGGCGAACAGTGCACCCGCCATTGTCCCGCAGGACCCTTCAGCAGCCATCCCGCACTGCAGAGTACGCGGCCGCAGGTCTCGGTTTCCCCCAACCGGGACAGGACGTCCCATTGGCTCCAACTTGGGACCGAGACTCCTCTTCGGTCCCCCCCGCCTGCAACAAGGACCTCATCCTGCCTGGGGGAGGGACCCCTCACGCCGCCAGACTTTTGGAGGTAAGAGTACAAACCAGGACGGAAAACAAGCTTTCGTCGCCATTTTTGTTTTTTTAAGCAAAATGGCCGTACATTTGTTGAACATGTTATATCGAACGTGTATTTTACTCTAAATTTTTACTCGCAGTTTAGACGTTTCATTTATTTGGTATACAAATATTCACTGAAACTACTATCTTCGGAGATTCGAGTAGTGCCTGTAGCAGTGACGTGCAGTCAGTGGAGGCAGGTGAGGCAGTGCCTCACCTGTCATCATGGAAAGCTGTCATGGAAATATCAAATGAAAAAATAAATTAA
Source organism: Hippocampus bargibanti (assembly GCF_051943395.1). NCBI lineage: Eukaryota > Metazoa > Chordata > Actinopteri > Syngnathiformes > Syngnathidae > Hippocampus > Hippocampus bargibanti. The sequence goes on along the minus strand of NC_142735.1, from coordinate 30,490,088 downwards.
ACAGTTAGATGTATTTAGTGAGTTGTACTAAGTAAATTCTTGTCCAGTTAACTTCACCGTTTTAGGATTTTTTAAAAAATCGCTGAATTTTCACATTTACCGTTCAAATACTAAGTAGAAACGAGCTGTGACGTCATTGATGACGTCAGTGCCTCACCAGCCATGAACCTCACCGCACGTTACTGGCCTGTAGTTAACACAGTAGAATAGATAACATTTATATAATAAATGTATAAAAATGATTTTTTTTTCATTGCAAAAAATAAAACCATGGATTCTGCATACTTTTTGATTAGCCTAGTCAATATATTAAAATTTCACAAACATCTTTTTGTTCTTTTGACTTCAAGATGGTGCCGCGAGAGTGGCTGCCTTTCCAGCTCATGTATTTTGTTTTTCTACTTTCTTTTCTTTCCTCTTCCTTTCATAACTTTGCTACTGTGAAATGTAAATTTCTCCACTGCAAGACGAATAAAGGTACATCCAATCCAATTGAATGGTTATTTTTGTGGAGACAATTCAGAATTTTACATGCGTTTCAAAATATTTGAGGAAATGAATATTGCAGATATATCAAGGGTTACTACTATTTTTAATATACACATTTTTATCCTTGCGCAGGTGGTGAGTGATCATTTATTAAACAATTGGTATTGAGTGTAAAGAAGCTAAAACGTGACACTGTAGAAATTGTACCGTAATTGAGCATTGGTAAAAATCTGAAAAGAATTTGACATGTAGCACATTCATAAAGTAGTTCACCTGAGTCAGTGTTTTTTTAGGGCGGGGGTGGCTGAAGTTAATGTAACAATATGTATAGAATCGCTTCAATATTTTCAGCATTTGTGAATTTTTGGAAATCCAATAAGCACAAATGTTTTGCCGCCTGGTCTCTCTCCAGCGGTCACGGAGCAGCGGCCACCGGCTCAACGTTCCCCCGCCACTCATGTGCACGAGCCTGGCTTCTCCCAACCGAGCCGACCCCTTCCCACGCGGGCCGCACGCCTTCAGAGTCTTGGGCGGACCCACGCTGGTCCCGCGCAGCAACGCCCACCCGGGACGGATGGTCGTCCAGCTGAGCGCCGAGGAGGACCTGGCCATCACATGTCTCCTCAAACTGCGCTACACGCACCCAAAAGACCCCCAGGTACGCTCATAAACTAGGACATGAGCAGATTTTTATGCTTTTGACGCTGCCGGGTGACTTTTTTGCTGTGTTAAGAACACCAGCAGTAGTCCAATGCGACGGTTTAGTTTAGTCTTACCCAACGGCGAGCCGTGGATTTCATCGCTAGGCCTTCAGTAGTGCTATGTCAGAATCAATCCACAGCTGCGACTGTAAAAACTGTGGTGTGATTTACTACAAGTCCACTACAGGGTACATTAACGGTAATAAAAAAATAAAGAATTGCTTTATTGATCACTGATAACGACCGAAACACTGAGCCGTTCACGTTGATGAGGAGACGCCCGCGGCTTCCGCCGCAGTGGCTGATGGGAAAGTGGCCGATAAGCACTCCTCCCCGACTTTTGAGTAGTGTGGAATAAGTTTTTTTTTCATATACTAAAGTTCATTTAGCTGGCTATCTATTTCCTAGCTTTGTATTAGCTATCTATTTGTTATATATTAGCTAACCGGCCAGCTAGCTAGCTATCTGGCTGGCTATCTATTAGTTATATAGCTAGTTGTCGAGCTGGCTATCTCTTAGCTAGATAGCTTTCCATCTATTTGAGTTACTTCCGGGTTGAGTGAACGCTGGTGCGTGTGGCTGCCGCGGCTCACCCACAGAAAAACATCTTCTGTGACTGAAAAGTGACTGTGAGAGTTTTGGTAGCCGTTTATAAATTAAATGTATTATTATTATTTATTATTATAAACTATCATGGCAAGTCATCACCTTGAACAATTGGAAAAAACGGCAGGGTCCGAATGACGAAGGGACGCCACCCGACGACACTGCGGCGGCGCCTTTGAGTGACGCGGGATGGCTGGAATTCAGGCGACTGGATGACGTGGAGCATTATGAGGAGTACCTGCTGCCTGTTCCGCCGCCGCCACCCCCGAGCGAGGAACATGCCTGACGCCAGCCGGGGACAATAGCACAAAAACGTTTGCAAGTCCACTCAATTTAGTTTCTCCTTTGGATTGAGGTCCGGTTTGTTGCCTGCGATCAGCATTGGATGGTGTTGAGTGTACTTAACGTAGCAGCTTTGAAAGGCAATTGTTCATACGTGCATGATGACAGCGAAGCGCCACAACGTCGGCGTGAAGGTGGCAACTAAAGTTTCTTGATGGTAGTGACCTGGCTGGCGGCCTGGATGACTCGATAGCGCTCCTTCAGGTTGCGCCTCCTCACGTGCTCGTTGGTGATTTCGATGATGTTGCTGACTGGGAACCAGCCCTTCTGGCCGTCGGAGAGCCGGATGCCCTCGTACCAACCTGTGCAGGTGGGGAATTGACACCCCCATTTTTTTTCAGGCTCGACTTCTTCATCCCAACTGCACCAAAATAACTGCAAGTGTAACTGCACTAAAATAAAAATACAACCCTTCCCACCACCCCTATTTCTTTGGTGTCCCTTTTTGAGGATGATTCCAGACAGAATCCAAATTCCGTTGACAGATTAATCAGATGATTGAAATCAGAGTTTTGTAAATCCTTGTCGATGGAAGAGCATTAGGGCTAGGTTGAAATATATATATACATTTTTTAGAGATGGGGTATTATTCTGAGCAAAAAAGTGGCAAATTTGCGATATTTAAAGTCACACATTTGCTAGATTTAAAGTAACAACTTTGCTACATTTAAAATCCTAAATTTGCTAGATTTAAAGTCACAAATTTGCTTGATTTAAAGTCACAAATTAGCTGGATTTAAAGTCACAAATTTGCTGGATTTTAAAGTAACAAATTTGCATGATTTAAAGTCACAAATTAGCTGGATTTAAAGTCACTAATTTGCTGGATTTTAAAGTAACAAATTTGCTGGATTCAAACTCGCAAATTTGCTAGATTTAAAGTCATAAATTTGCTAAATTTAAACGTTTAAAAAAACTTTCAGAGTTTGAGATACATCATTGGGTCGTGCGGTGGGTTAGCGTTAGCAGCCTTGTGAGACGAGATTTGCAGAACAAAAGTGGGTACTTGTGGAGTTGCAGTTATGGCGTAATTTATGTATTTGATAAGGTTTTCAAGTCCTAACTACGTACACAATGTCAATGCGTTTGGTCGCGACCGACTTCACGACACCGCCCCTTCAAACTGCGGATAGAAATCACAATATTGTTGAACTTGAAGGATCTCTTTGTGACTAAACCCCATCTCATATCAACAACTGATTAATTCGTCCATTTCAGCAAGACCGTATCCGTCAGCAAAGCAAGAGCATTAGCCTGCTAACCCACCGCACGACCCAATGATGTATCTCAAACTCCGAAAGTTTTTTTAAAACGTTTAAATCCAGCAAATTTGTGAGTTTGAAACTGGCAAATTGGCGACTTTTTTTTTTCTCCGAATAATACTCCATCTTAAAAAAAATATATCTTTCAAACTGGCCCTCTTGCCCTTCCAAACTTGTCAGAATTTGTTTAAAGAAAAATTAACTGAGTGTTGAAACGGTACAATCTGTTTTGTTATGTGTTGTTGCTGTTATGTTATATGTGAATGTGTTAACAATTTTTAACTGAGGTCGTTCGGTTAAATCGACTGGCTGATTAACACATTCACTGCCATTCCTGAATTTGTTCAGGTGTTATTTTTCATGCGGGGGGTGCCAGTAAAGCGCTGGTCAGACCTATGGCAATGTTTTTCCCTCCCACGAGGGGCCTTTTGCACAGCCACCGCCTTCTGTCCATGTTAGCGCTTTATTAGAGCTTCAGCTGTTGTTAAAGCGCTGTATAAATCAAGATGTATGTATTGCATTGTATTATGTACAGCTGCCCCCATTTCAAGCTCAGATAACTCCAGACACATATAATGTAACTTAGGAATTAACTCATTTTTTCTGATGAAAGAAGAGAGTCGAAGATTTCTAACGCTGCATTGAATGTTTCTGTAGTCCTAAAAGTCAATATTCAGAGGGTCCTGCAATTTGTGTGGAAGTGACAAAAGCCCTGGCACTGGAGTGGACACATTTCTGCAGATGGTCTGGCAGTGAATGAGTTAATGGTGGTTTAAAGGACAACCAACACCACTTTTTTGTTTCCTAACTGACAGCAGAAAAACGTTTTATAACATCTAAAATACCCAAAACACGCAGGCTGATATTTTTAGTCAAATGAAAAACACCAATAAAAATGACTTAGTGTCCAAAAACTACGTCAAATTGAACCAGGAAGTGGCCAGTTTCAGAAGGTCCCGCCCTCTTGTTCGTGGTGTCACGCCAAGACGTCTTGCCTTGCTCGAGAATCAAAACAATGGCTTCAGCTTCGGAGAAGATGCTTTCTTGTTACTCATCCAGTTATGAATATGATTCAAATAGTTGTGAAGAGGAAAGCATAAATGTTTGCAATCGATTAAAGAATTTATTCCGTGTCATTTTGAGGCATCTGGAAAGAAATGTAGCACCCAAAAAAGGCAGAAGATGGTGACAAAGCTCCGTGGAAATGGGCTGATTTTTCTCCTGGGAATTTTTGTCAGCGAATATCAAATAGTTGTTCGGTGCAACACAGGGATTCACCATCGCGTTATTTATGTGTTTTCCTTCTAATTTCACCATCAACACGGATCAACATGAAGTTTTCAGACCAAACAAAGTACCGCAAAATGCGTTGACGTGATAAAAGGACTGCTACAGTGTGCTCCTTCCGTGACGTCGGGACTCGTCACCAACTCAAAAACAAGACTTCCGGAATATTCAGTGCGAGTCTTAAAACGTAAAATATAGCTATATATTGTGGAATCTTTGTAAAATGCGCTCAGTAGAAGTCATTTGAAGCCATTTTACAAATTATGGACACAACTTGTCCAAAGGCATCGGTTGTCCTTTAAGTTTTGTGACTTCTTTGGTGATCCAGCCCATCCCTCAAAAAATAGTTAGCATAGAATAAAAATAAAAAAAACTATTATTTGAAACTAAAGCTTGATTCCCATTTCGCCTTACCCTCGTTTGTTTTGCGTATGACATTGACGATCTCGGTGGGCTCCAGGTTGAGCTCGTCGGCCTGCTGGGCCACGTACTGCTCCACACACTGCACCTGAGGACAGTCTGACGCACGCACGCGGTTCGAGTGAAAAAGAACATCTGGAAAGCAGCAGCCCGCTCACATCAGTTTGTCCCTGGATGCGCTCACCCCAGGCGTCATAGACCACATCGTCTTCTTCTTTATTGGGGAAGGCCGCCATCCACCTGTGCATGTCCGGCCTGTCCCACAAAGAGTTCGCTTGTCAAGACGCGGGCAATTCATCTCTTTTGGTCAAATGAGTCGAGCTCGTCGGGATACATTTTGGAGAGGCTAGTCGAGGTGTCCAAATGAGAAACCCCTGGTGGGGCATTTACGGTACGTTTTCACTGGTCTGCGACATGACCAGAAAAAAAGGGAATAAATCGAATACAGTCGAACATCGGTTTTCAAACGTCTTGGTTCTGGACCCATTTTGTTTTCGACCCAAAAAGTTAAATTTTTCATGTCTCGGTTAATGACAGAAAATGGGTTCTCGACCAAACTGAGGGCATCTGAATGCACCACTCAACTCCCCTACGCTTCCTTTACATCAGACATTGATACCATTGATTATAATGGGCAATGTTTCGGTTTTCAAATAAATTGGTTTTCAAATAGGTTTCTGGAACGGAATATGGTCGAAAACCGAGATTTGATTGTATATTAACTCATTCACTGCCAGATGATGTGCAAAAATGTGTCCACTCGAGTGCCAAGGTTTTTGTCATTTTCATTCAAATTGCAGGTCCTACAGAGTATTGAGTTTTAGGACTACATAAACAAATATTCAATTCAGCGCAAGAAAACTCCTTTCATCAGACAAAATAGTTAATTCCCAAGTTATATGTGTCTGGAGTTATCTGATCTTGAAATGGGGGCAGCTGTACATAATACAATACATACGTATTGATTTATAACAGCTGAAGCGCTAACAAAGCGCTAACATGGATAAAAGGCAAATGCTGCGCCTTGTGGAAGGGAAAAACATTGCCGGTAGTCTGACCAGCACTTTATCAGCAAGAAAAACCAAAACCTGAACTAACTAGGGAATGGCGCTTCACGTCACACTTTTCAATTCCCGAATACATTCGGGAATGGCATTGAATGAGTTGAAAATTAAATTAGAGTGTGCTGAAAGACAAGCTAAACGGTGGCGAGCGACGCTTCTCTCGTACTCACTGTGAGGGCGCTTTGATGAGGCGCTCAATCATACGCCCGTTGTGGTTCTCCAGCAGAACGAGGTTGAAGCAGTTCTCGTACGGCCCAGTGCTCCGGTCCTCCTCCAGGGCCTGGACCTGCACCAGGGAGCGGTGGGCGTAGTCCAGCACCACGAAGCGCTCAGCGCTGTGATATGGGGTGGGGGTAGGTGAGGTGTAGCGTCGCCACCAGCGCGGCGTTTGTCTTTTAGCCTCACCCCTTCTTGACTGTGCTCGTGGTCATGATGAGCAGGTCGTTGAAGAGGAAAATGTAGATGGGGTTGAACTTGACTCTCATTTGGAAGACGGTCCCTCCTCTGGACATTTCCTGGAGTTCCCCCTTCTTCTCCAGGAACCGCGTCTGGGAAATGATGGGGATGGCCTGCACGGGCGGCCGTCGAGGGATATTGTCAGTGACGTTCGGGACCTTTGCCGCTCTCCTCCGCTTACCTTGAGCTTGTCGAACTCCAGCGTTTTGGAGATGAGGATCAACTCCTCCATCTGTCTCATCTTGCCCACCTCCGTGTTACACTCGTCTATGATCTGCGTGAGCGCCAAAGCTCAATGGAGGTCAATAGAGGAGCTTCTTACCGTCCCAGGCAATGCGGCGGGGAGCAAAGTCACCTTGGAGACGGAAGCCAGAGCCTTGGAGGCCATGCGCTCCTCTTTGGTGCCCTCCTTTGTCCGCTTCAGGATGTTCTGCAACGACAAAGCGGAGGTCTGGATAAGTGATGGGTTGTTTGCGAACGAACCGGCTCTTTGAAGTGAACGACTGGATAGTCCTAGTAGGGAGCCGACTCTTATTTCCCTCTTCGGTTAAAGCCGCATGTGATTGGTCAAAATCCGAGCAAGAGTATGACTAGACTAGCAACAACTTAACTGGATGCTGCTCTCTTCTTGTTGTTTTACTGATTATAATGTATCATTTATTGTACGGTCATCAAAGCTTATTTATGGTGATTTACTCAAAATAGTTAAAATCGTATAAATATACACAATCAGAGATTCGAACATTTTGTTGACCATGTTTTAAGATGGGTCTTTGTTTTTGTCCTTGATATTTTATTTTTTGTAGCACTCCATGTTATGCTCAGAACAGTATAAAGCCATATACATTTTTAAAAATGATATATTGTATATTTTTTAAATTAGTATTTCTTTTTATAAATCTTCTTTTCCTTTTGGCTTTTCCCTTGAAGGGGTCGGTCGCCACAGCGAATCAGTGTCCTCCATCTTCAGAGGTTTGATCCGCATGTTTGTTTTGGCCAAGCTTTTACGTCGAATGCCCTTCTTGACACATCTGTAATTTGATATTATTTTTATAATTTAATTTATAATTTGACATTATTTTTGGGAGTAAATAAAAAAATGTAAGCAACAACCAAAGAAATAAAAAATGAAGACCCATTGGGAGCCGAAAGCGCCGAGCCCCAAAAAAAACGGCTCGCTAAAAAGAGCCCCGATTTCCATCGTCTGGAATTGACATTTACTGCAAAAGGATTCATCCAGAAGGCTTTTCATCCCTTTTGTCTTTTTTTTCAATTCCTTGTTGGTTTGTTTTAAGAGCAAGTTTGCCATTTTTGGTTTTCTTTGAAACTTGAATGTTTGTTGTTTTTTTGTTTCTTTAAACACAAGCAGTTGGAGTGTCTTTGCGGCTCACCTCAATGAGCATTTTGATGCGTGTGATGCGCTGGAATGGCAGCAGCAGGAAGGAGACGAAAGGCAGCCGCTGGCACTGAGGCGACTCCTGGAGGCGGTTGATGACGGTGGCAAAATAGGCGTTGTTTTTCCTGCGGGAAGCCCACGGCAAGCGCTTAGCGTGCGATGTTGCGGTGGCAGGAGGCCCGGCCTCTGAGTCCGTACATGAGCGAGGTGAAGGTCTTCTCCTGGTAGATCTGGTTGCGGACGTAGTCGATGTAGGCCGGGAAGTTGTGCTGGGAGTGGTAGTGGATGATGTCGCAGATGTCCGAGAAGACGATGTTCTCAAATACGCGCTCCTCCAGGTCCTTCAGGAACCTACGAAGCAAAAGGGAGGGCGGTGGGCGGCGCTGCTCGCTCCCTTGCGAGCGCAGTGGCTCCCTTTTTCAATCTTTTGGCCTCACCTCTCGCTGACCTCGCGGATTCTGAGGATGTTGGAAAAGAGGGGCTTCTTGTCCCGGATGACCAGCGTCCCTACCAGCTCCCGATTCTCCAGAAAGTGCTCGGTGAGAACGTGCAGCGAGCGCAGGTACGACACCTCCGACGTCAGGACCTCAAACATACTCTGGGCGGAGAAGCGCAGGATTAGGGCCGTCCTTTGGCGGTAGGACACACCATGACCGCAACCTCACCTCCTGATACTTGCACTCTTCCGGGCTGAGGCGCTCCAGGACGCCGCTATCCCGCACGGCGGGAAGGTTTTGCCATAAGGTGCACTCGTTGCGGACGGGCAAGTCAACGGCGTAGTCGGCGGCGCTAGTGCTGATGTTCCGGGAAACCGTCTGCCGGTGGATCTCTTTGGTTATGACGGTGGCCCGGTAGGTCTGGTACAGAGGCTCTGTTGGGGCGACCCGCCGTCGCAAATAGGGCGGCTTGTTTGTGGATCAAAGCATCTGACGGACGCACCCGATCAGATTAGAACGCAAAGCCAGGCTCGTACGGGCTTTTTTGGGGGGATGCAAAATGCCAGAGCCCGAGCGAGTATGACAGTTGTGTCGCAGTACCGCAGGGCTGCGTCCCTCACCCCCCACAAATATGGGCCTTGAGGATTACAACCCGAATTCAAGCTCCTACTGGCTTTTTGGGGGACACAAGATGGTGCCAGAGCCCAAGCAAATATGACAGTAGTGTCGGAGTACCGCAGGCCTGCGTCTCGCACCCCCCACAAATCTGGGCATTGAGGATTAAAACCCAAATTGAAGCTCGTACAGAATTTTTCTGGGGGACGCGAGATGGTGCCAGAGCCCAAGCAAGTAGGACAGTAGCGTCTGAGTCCCACAGGGCTGCGTCCCTCTCCCCCCAATAAATATGGGCTTTGACTCGACTTGGATTCCAAGATCAGGACTCACCATTTTGCAGGCGGGACTTCCAGCTGTTGGAAAGTTCTGTCTTGGTGGCAGACCTGAAATGGTACGACAACTTTAGTGAGGGTGACGATTCTCCAATTTTGTTTGGGTTTGGTTAAGGATCAACTCACGGTTCTTCTGGCGAATCCTCCTTGGCGCTTTCCCCGTTCTCTCCTAAACGACAAAACATAGATTGGTGACGGTTTAGCAGCCGCGGGTGAACAAGCAAGTGCTCGCTGCTTGCCAACCGTTTCTTTGCGCGGCAACGTTATTAGTGTCCTTGGCGAAATCCGCCCTGGGCGGTTGCGGCTGGGGTCTGGGAGGCAATTGGGGGCTGGCCGGTGGCCGCGGACTGGCTTGCGAGGTCCGCTCTTCCGCCAGGCCGCGAGGGTCCAGGGTCATGGGGACGCGGGGCGGGATGGCAGGTGGTGCGTCGTCGCCCGCTGGGGCCGAACCGCCATCCCTCTGGATCTCCGGGGGCTTCAACCTGCGAGCCGGCATGGGCAGCTTCAGCTGAGGGAGGTCCAACTCCTGAGCGGCTTTCTTATTGTGGTTGGGATCCACTGTCGGGATGATGGACTCATAAATGCCCTCCTCTTCCCGACGGATATGCGCCTGTGCGGCGGTAACGTATTGTGTTTGGGGGTTACCACAGGGACCTGAGGCCCCGGATCCGAGAGTCTTCTGGGGACTTCGTCTGTGATGAGTCCTAACAGGTTTTGGGACTTGGCGCTGTCCTGCTTCGTCTCCCAACTCTCATCCGTGGCATAACGCGCCACCTCGCCATAATCGGCCTTGCCGCCCCCCCTGTCCTCCCTCTTTTCCTCCTGCGTGCGGGCATCGCCCTTGTCGCCGTCCGACCAGGCCGCATCGGAGGCTTCCTCCGCCAAGACGTCGCCTCCCTCTCTGCCGTCCTCGCCTTCCAGCGGCACCCACACCAGCTTCATGCCAGGCCTCTGCTGGTGGCACGCGCAGCAGCAGCTCGGATCGCAGGCGGCGCCGGGACCACCCTCTGGGACCTCCTCGTCCTCTGCTTTCCCAACAACCAACTGTGCGTCCACCTCTCTTCCATCGGGGTCTGCGAGAAGCAAAAGGAAATCTCCGCGTTGGCTCACCCACAAGAACCCAAACTCCACTTACACTTGTGATTGTCGACTCAGCGTTTGCTCTGGAAACTGAGCGCGACCCGAGTGGCATCTTCAAATTTGGAGGGCCGTTGGGCTAAAATCCAATTCGGATAAATAAACGCAAAACGATGAGAGGGAGAGTGGCAAAAGAGGGGTGGGGTCTTCCACTGCCTTTGCTTACTCTCAGTTTTTTTAGAACATCTATGTTCATTTTTCGTTCAATGTTAACATGAAGGTATCGGACTTTAGTCAAACTAAATGTGATAGTTTGATTTAAATGGTTGATTTTCGAGCATAGTGTTGAAACCGTAGAACAGACATGTCCAAAGTTGGGCCGGGGACCCAAATGCAGCCCGTGGTCAATATTCCTCCGTTATAAAATCTATCACGCCTGCCCAGCATGTAGAATGAAGACATTGGGCAGTAGCGCTGTTACCTGCGTGTGCTAAATGCTGCAATCTAGAGCACAGGTGTCAAAGTCAAGGCCCGGGGGCCAAATCCAGCCCACCACATCATTTTTTTCGGCCCGCAAAAGCAAATAAAACTTGTGAAATTCTTGCTAAAATCCTAACCAAAATTTCATATTTTTGGATGTAAGCCACAATAACAGTCATTATTATTGACTTCAGATTTGAAAACTAGATATTTATTAATTTGTTGTGAGCTCTATATGTAATATGTGGAATGGATTAAACATTCTAATGGCTCCCCAAATTCATAACGGCCCTCGAGAGGAAACCATAACTACAATGTGGCCCGCGGCAAAAAAATGACTTTGACAACCCTGATCTAGAGGCTCAAGAAGGAACAGCAAATTACTATATAACTCGTTGTACTAAGTTCATCCTGTCTACTTGATATCTAATTTTAAGCAGATTCTTTACTTACAGACAGTGTAGGTGTTCAAATACGAAGGTGGAAGTAGTCACCGAAACATGTCAGGTATTTGAACACCCACACTGTCTGTAAGTAAAGAATCTGCTTAAAATTACTATATGACTCATTGACCCAACGAACGCCCAATTTTCTAAAATGGAGATTTTCTAATTTTTTTAATGACCATTTTATATATACAGTAAAGTCTCGTTATATCGATATCGGATATATCGATAGTCCCGGTTATATCGATACTATTTCTATGCACGCACGGAGAAAATGACATGCAAACAGGGTCGGATATATCGATAGTCCCGGTTATATCGATATTTTTTCGGACTCCCTTGAATATCGATATAACGAGACTTTACTGTATTTTTTTTTTTTACTAAAATGTCAATTTTATAACTTTTTCAATAGTTTTTCTAAAATGGCGATTTTCTAAGTTTTAAAAAATTATCTAAAATGACGTTTTTCTAAATAAAAAAAACAGCAATTTTTCTCAATTAAAAATAAATTCTAAAATGGTGATTATATAAATGTTCTAAAATGGCGACAATCAACAAAAGAACAATTACTTCTGTTCAACTGTTACAAAAAGTTAAATAAGATGTTGAAAAAAGTGAATATTAAATTTCCAATTGTCAATTCAATTTCAATATGCCCCCCCAATTTCCTAAAATGGCGACAAATGAAGGGAAATTGACTGTGAGGGCCGATAGTTCAAGGATGGTTAGAAATTGGCACTATTTCTTCACTGAAATACCTAACAACCTACATCATTTGTAGACGTGCCTGTTTTTAAAGAGGTCAATGAGAAGGGATTTATTTCAAATAATTGCTGTTATATGTCACGAACGTCCAGCAAAGTTGCCCCCCCCCCTCTACTTTTTTAACGAACCAAATCTGGCCCCTTTTGTAAAAACGTTTGGACACCCCTGCTGTAGACCTTTTGGTTTCAGGACGATACTCGATGGCTAAATTTGACAATGTGACTTTACACCCAGACACACTCACATATCAGATGCAAAACTAGTCATGTGACGAGCAGAACCCGTTTTGTTCATATTTGCCACACCCACAAAGTGCAGAGACGCGCAGTAGAATTTCTTTCTCTCTTATGGGGTGCTGGAAATGATTGTACAGTCCAACTGGCTTTTTGACCATAATCCGTTCCAGAAATCTGTTTGAAAAGTGATTTGGTCGAAAACCGAAACATTTCCCATTATAGACAATGTAATCAATGCCTGCTTTTTTATCGTGATCGAACAATACAAACACAAACGGCACACGAGAATAATGCGTCGGTGACAATGAGGCGACATGAGGAAGTGACGTATAAGGAAGCAAAGGGGGGGGATCGAGTGGTGCATTCGGGTGCGCTCAGTTTGGTCCAGAATCCATTTTCGGTTGCAAACCGAGGCATAAAAAAACTAAATGTTTTGGTTGAAAACCGAATTTAGGTGAGAACCGAGACGTTGGACAACCCAGCTTTGACTGTAATTAGCCCAGAAGGTTAACGTAGAGTACCTGAGCGACCTCCTTCGAGGCCGATGGTGTCGCCATCCTCCGATTCCGTGCTCTTCCCCTGCGGGAGGCGAGTCCTCTTCTTGGGCAGCGGAGGCGGATGGAGCGGAGCGCCACCGCCGGGGGCGGGTTTGGGTTTGATCACTGGCGGTCTTTTGATCTGATTTTGCATCTCTTTCTCTGGCACCACCTGATGTTTGCTGAACTTGTTCACGATCTTCTTGACATTGACGCCCGAGGGGCTAGCGGGCCGGTCATCCTCTTCCAACGGCAGAGGGGGTGCTCGCTCCATCGGTTTCGGGGGGAGGTCCGGTTTGGGTTTGACTTCAACTAACTGGGCAGGTGGCTGAGCGGCTTCCTGGGCAGACATGGTAGGTGTGGGTGGGGTCGCCTTCTCTGTCGATGATACGCTTGCAATCAGAGGCCGGGCCCGAGCGCCTCATCCAAACCTGTTGAGGGGAAGCAAACGGTCTCAGTTGTCAGTCTGAATGGGTTCAATCGGCCAACACGATTGTCCCCAAAAGTTAAGTCCAAAGAATAAACCACTAAACATCCTCCAGACTTGTTTTGGAACCCACCCACAATTGTTTTGTGGGTTATTCATCTGACCCACCTTTTTTGGGGGGGTTAAATGAAAAACAAAATGAAAAGACTAATCGTAGAGAATGACAAAGAAGAAAAGTGTGGAAAGGCAAAACACACCCAGTACACTGCCGCACTGTTTCTCAACAGTTAATGTGCCAAGGCACATATTTTATGTCAAATCAAAAAGTTGATGGCACATCGCCACACAAAGTTGACAAAAAATACAAAAGAAAGAAAGCTGTGTTATTTTATGTACCCACACGCTGGATTTTGAGCAGACACAGTTACAATTACCCAGTTTAGTTCATTTTTTGGACCTCGCAGACTGGGTTGAAGATATGTCATTCACTAAGTTGAACTTTTTTTTTAAACATATTCTCGGGTATTTCTGAAACTAATGTCTATGAGGCATGAGTTGCGATTAATCTACGACACAGGTGTCAAAGTCAGGCCCCGGTGGCCGAATCTGGCCCGCCACATCATTTTATACGGCCCGTGAACACAATTCAAACTTGTGAAATTTCATGATGCTTGCTAAAGTCTGAACCAAAATTTTAAATTGTTGTATGTAAAATACAATAACTGTCCTTATTCTTGACTTCAGATTTGAAAATGAGTTATTCGT